>NC_053398.1:2427821-2552127 GCF_905171765.1 Bufo bufo | reverse complement strand
GAGAACAGAAGAAAAGAAAAGAAACAAAATAGGGATGCATTACTGCAAGGAGCGTGTATAAGGCAGAAGAAAGTCTACAACAAACGGCATACAAAGGACAGGCAACCTGCTGAAGAATAAATAGGCAGTACAAGTTTAAATAACATCTAAGATAATAGGAAAAAATGTATAGACAAAAAGGGGGGGAAACGGGCGCAAACCTTTGGAAACTTCTGGATTAAATCTTAAAACTCAAAATAGGCGCGAAAGCAGTTGGTGCAGACACAGCAGTAAACCTGCTCCAATATCTTCTTGGGTCGGAGTTTGCCTTTGAATTCTAGTGTTTGATTGGAAACGTTTCTATCTGATTAATTAGAGCTGTCGGGCGTTCAGGATGTGAGTCCGTCGCGTTATAAGCGGGGGAAGGGTCACGTTTACCAAACCTTCCAATTTCTGAAATGGGCGGCGGTGATCCTCGAGTACGCGGCACGTCTTGTGCCATCCATCATCCGCGCTAAGGCCGCGCCACCTTGCTGATGCTGTAGCTTCTGTGCGCACCGCTGAGTGCAGGCTGTAAAACACCATCTCCAGGAACTGTTTGCTCAAGCAAGACGCCAAGCCAGGACTTTCTTCCAAGATTTTTATATATGAGATGTACAGTGAGGAGCAGAAGTATTGGAACCCCCTGCGAAGTTCTCCCACTTAGACATCATGGAGGGTCTGACATTCACATTGTAGGCGCATTCCCATCTGAGACTCCGTGTTGCTCGGCGACAGCCCCGAAATCTGACAGATGTAGAGGAGATCGGTGTGGAGGAGTCGGCCAACATCCCTGCTGCAGTGTCTGCAAACCTGGTCAAGAACTGCAGGAGAAGTCCGACCTCTGGAACTGCAGACAACGGCTTCTGGACCAAATATTGACCCGGATTGTCTCAGGTGTTCAGATACTTCTGTTCAGCAAGACAAAGACATTATTTACAAATCTCCTGATTTCCTGATTTTTTTTATTTTTTATTCTGTCTTTCAGATGGGAATGCCCCTACAATGTGAATGTCAGACCCTCCATGATGTCTCAGTGGGAGAACTTGCAAAATCGCAGGGTGTTCAAATACTTCTGTTCCTCACTGTATGATTATACACAGACGTATGCGCCCCTCGCCCCCTCTCCATAGGTTACATAGACCCCATCACAGTCCTATGTGAGTGGGAACCTATAGCTCTGCTCACCCAGGGCTTCCTGGTTCATGAATATAATGCTAGGACTGCAGTGAAGACTGACACATTAGGAGAGAAGGAACAGGAGAGAAAGGTAACTCATAAATCCATTGCTATTCAGCGTCTGCGGAGAGTTGGGTGATGCCCGGACGCTGTCTTCCGTCTTTGTCACCTAATGTCTGAAACGAAGGTGACCCAGAAATGGCAGGAAAAGGGTTAACGGGCACCCCTTGGCTCCGACGCCTGTTTCCAGGTTATTTTATGGGGGGCGGGGGAGAATTTTTAATCCATTTTCCTCCTTGTCATATATAATCATCCTATACCCAGCAATTACCGGATTTGCGCTCTCTATTAGAAGGTGGCATGCGGGCGGCGTACTTGGTTGCCGGGTGCGGGTTTCGCCTCCTGCAATTATTTTCATTAGTCGCCAGGAGATTATTTCTGCCACATTCATTCTGTATTAATGTTTGGATTTTAATTGCTCATAAAAACCAGAAATTGCTGCAGCATTGAAACCGACACCGCGCTGATTACTGGATGGGGGGGGGGGGGATAATTAATTAGCATGGATCCAAATGGTCACATGACCCGGACGATACTTTACATGATACAGCACAATGACACCTGAGGTCAGGGAGCTGAAAAGACCTTTACATGTGCAGCAGCTGTCTGAGCTGTAATGCTCTGTGCTGCTGTGGGACCTGTTCTGCCCATAGCAACATGGAAAGTCTATCAGGAATTAGGGTAGGGCTTAAAGGGGTGTTCCTATCTGATAAAGTGGTAGTGTACTCTCCATCAGTTCATTATCAGCGGGGTCCGACCTCTAGGACCCTGCATCTCCAGGAGAAGGAAAGTGTTTCCCTGCACTCTGGCGCTCCCTCAGGCTGTGCAGGGAACTGCAGCTGGCCTCATTTACTTTTATGGCGCAGTGCTACAGTTTGTACAGTGGGTGCGCAGGGAAAAACTTTGCTTCTCCTAATCAACAGGGGTCCCAGACCCCACTGATCATAAACGATTGCATGGCTGTCACTTTATAAGGTGGGAATACCCCTTTAAACTGTCCTGCAGGTGGTTATGATGCTCTTGTCGGCGGCTCCATGTGTTTGGCGACTGTCCTGACGCGTTTCTTGGTGTTGAGAACGCTCCCCTCCTTCTCGCTCTGGTCTCGTAGGACCTTTCTGACAATTGTTTTCCTTCCTAGTAAAATATTCGTGGAGCAGAAGACGCAGAGGCGTGACTCCTCTGACCGGCCGCGCGCCACCGCAGGGACCTGAGATTGACAGGCGCGTCATCTCTTCTGAAGGATCAGAGAACAATTATTCCTTTAACCGGAGACTTGAGCCGCACTGTCACTCGCATTAGACATCAGCGGCATGACGAGGAGACGGGCTACGACAGCAACGCTCCTCTAATCCGGCATCCAATGGTCCACTAATCCAGAGGTGCCACTTAAAGGGGTTGTCCAGGATTAGACATGACTGCTTTCTGTCCATGGGTTGTGTCTAGTATTGCAGCTTTGACGTGAATAAGGTTTAGCTGTAATACCACACATCGCCTCTGGGGAGTTGTGGCGCTGTTTTAGGTTCAGATGGAGGATTTTGTGCTAAAAACCAGGCCGAATCTGCTCTGAAACCGCCTTGTTTCCAATGGAAAGCTGCGCCGTAGATCATGCGGCCGAGGGTTTTTGCCATCCGGTTTCCAAGATTGCGCTGAGAATGTACAAGTCCATTCTTGGCGCGGTTACTGTGCAGACTCCTCGCAAAGCCGAAGCCTGCTTGGGGTTTAGCCACATTAAATGGCGCTAAATCTGGAGCCGATCCACATGGAAACCCCCGGCAGAAGCCGCAGCGCAGCGATCTCTGTCTTGGGATACGTTGAGGATTTTGTCACAGAGAAAATCCTCAGTCTGAACCTACCCTTTGGAAGAAAGCCGCCATCATCTTCTAACCCTGGATATTGTATCTGGAAAAGGAAACATTGTATAAAACTATAAAGCAGCAATTGCCAAACAGTTATCTAAAATATTGCACAAAAAAAAAAAAAAAATGCCCCTCCCCCGACATCTCTTCTTTGCTGCCCCCCTTTGTGCCGAGCGTGTAGCATGCAATCACAGCAGACTCTGGCCTGATGATGGCGTCCGCTCGTCCTGATTAGAACATCCTCCCATCAATAATAATCACTGTGTTCATCCAGACGCCGGCTGCGGCTCAGTGCTGGAACCGTGGACGCTCAGGCAGAAAGATGCATCTGAAAATAGTGCTGTGCATGAGGAGCGGCTTGTGCTAATGCTCCGGACAATCGCATGTACAGTGGATATAAAAAGTCTACACGCCCCTGTATGTGTCCTCTATATATACAGTGGATATAAAAAGTCTACACGCCCCTGTATGTGTTCTCTATATATACAGTGGCTATAAAAAGTCTACACGCCCCTGTATGTGTCCTCTATATATACAGTGGATATAAAAAGTCTACACGCCCCTGTATGTGTCCTCTATATATACAGTGGATATACAAAGTCTACACGCCCCTGTATGTGTCCTCTATATATACAGTGGATATAAAAAGTCTACACGCCCCTGTATGTGTCCTCTATATGTACAGTGGATATAAAAAGTCTACACGCCCCTGTATGTGTCCTCTATATGTACAGTGGATATAAAAGTCTACATGCCCCTGTATGTGTCCTCTATATATACAGTGGATATAAAAAGTCTACATGCCCCTGTATGTGTCCTCTATATATACAGTGGATATAAAAAGTCAACACGCCCCTGTATGTGTCCTCTATATATACAGTGGCTATAAAAAGTCTACACGCCCCTGTATGTGTCCTCTATATATACAGTGGCTATAAAAAGTCTACACGCCACTGTATGTGTCCTCTATATATACAGTGGCTATAAAAAGTCTACACGCCCCTGTATGTGTCCTCTATATATACAGTGGCTATAAAAAGTCTACACGCCCCTGTATGTGTCCTCTATATATACAGTGGCTATAAAAAGTCTACACGCCCCTGTATGTGTCCTCTATATATACAGTGGCTATAAAAAGTCTACACGCCCCTGTATGTGTCCTCTATATATACAGTGGATATAAAAAGTCTACACGCCCCTGTATGTGTCCTCTATATATACAGTGGATATAAAAAGTCTACACGCCCCTGTATGTGTCCTCTATATATACAGTGGATATAAAAAGTCTACACGCCCCTGTATGTGTCCTCTATATATACAGTGGATATAAAAAGTCTACACACCCCTGTATGTGTCCTCTATATATACAGTGGATATAAAAAGTCTACACACCCCTG
The DNA here is from genome assembly GCF_905171765.1 of Bufo bufo. Classification (NCBI taxonomy): domain Eukaryota; kingdom Metazoa; phylum Chordata; class Amphibia; order Anura; family Bufonidae; genus Bufo; species Bufo bufo. The sequence continues at coordinate 2,547,617 of NC_053398.1, read as the reverse complement.
TATGTGTCCTCTATATATACAAAGTCTACACGCCCCTGTATGTGTCCTCTATATATACAGTGGATATAAAAAAGTCTACACGCCCCTGTATGTGTCCTCTATATATACAGTGGATATAAAAAGTCTACACGCCCCTGTATGTGTCCTCTATATATACAGTGGATATAAAAAGTCTACACGCCCCTGTATGTGTCCTCTATATATACAGTGGATATAAAAAGTCTACACGCCCCTGTATGTGTCCTCTATATATACAGTGGATATAAAAAGTCTACACGCCCCTGTATGTGTCCTCTATATATACAGTGGATATAAAAAGTCTACACGCCCATGTATGTGTCCTCTATATATACAGTGGATATAAAAAAGTCTACACCCCCCTGTATGTGTCCTCTATATATACAGTGGTTATAAAAAGTCTACACGCCCCTGTATGTGTCCTCTATATATACAGTGGATATAAAAAGTCTTCATGCCCCTGTATGTGTCCTCTATATATACAGTGGATATAAAAAGTCTACACGCCCCTGTATGTGTCCTCTATATATACAGTGGATATAAAAAGTCTACACGCCCCTGTATGTGTCCTCTATATATACAGTGGATATAAAAAGTCTACACGCCCCTGTATGTGTCCTCTATATGTACAGTGGATATAAAAAGTCTACACGCCCCTGTATGTGTCCTCTATATGTACAGTGGATATAAAAAGTCTACACGCCCCTCTATGTGTCCTCTATATATACAGTGGATATAAAAAGTCTACACGCCCCTGTATGTGTCCTCTATATATACAGTGGATATAAAAGTCTACACGCCCCTGTTAAAATGTCAGGTTTCTGTGATGTAAAAAAATGAGACAAAGAAATAATTTCAGAACTTTTTCCACCTTTAATGTTACCTATAAACGGTACAACTCAACGGAAAAACAAACTGAAATCTTTTAGGTGGAGGGAAGAAAAAATATAAAACTAAAATAATCTGGTTGCATAAGTGTGCACCCCCTCTTATAACTGGGGATGTAGCTGTGTTCAGAATGAAGCAATCACATTCAGAATCCTGTTAGATAGCAGTCAGCATACACCGGCCATCATGTAAAGGGCCTCTGATTGACCCCAGATAAAGCTCAGCTGCTCTAGTTGGTCTTTCCTGAAATGTCCTTAGTCTCTTCCCACAGCAGAAGCCACGGTCCACAAGACGAGAAGAAAACTGGTCTGGGAGGCGACCAAGAGGCCGACAGCAACATTACAGGAGCTGCAGGAATATCTGTCCAGTCCTGGCCGTGTGGTCCATGTGACAACAATCTCCCGTATTCTCCATATGTCTGGGCTATGGGGGAGAGGGGCAAGACGGAAGCCTCTTCTTACCAAGAGAAACATTCAAGCCAGGCGACATTCTGCAAAAACACATCTGAAGTCTCCCAGAAGCAAGTGGGAAAAGGTGTTATGGTCTGATGAAGCCAAGGTGGAACTTTTTGGCCACAATTCCCAAAGATATGTTTGGCCCCAAAACAACCCTGCCCATCACCAGAAGAACCCCATCCCCACAGTGAAGCCTGGTGGGGGCAGCATCATGCCAAGGGGCTGCTCTTCTTCAGCTGGCACTGGGGCCTTAGTTAAGCTGGAGGGAATTCTGAACAGTTCCAAATACCGGTCAATATTGGCCAAAACCTTCAGGCTTCTGCTGACAACGACCCAAAGCAGACATCCAAATCACCAAGGAATGGCTTCACCAGAAGAAGATGAAAGCTTTGGAATGGCCCAGCCAGAGCCCAGACCTGAATCCGAGTGACAATCTGTGGGGTGATGTGAAGAGGGATGTGCCCAGGAGATGCCCTCACAGTCTGTGGGGTGATCTGAAGAGGGCTGTGCCCAGGAGATGCCCTCGCAATCTGTGGGGTGATCTGAAGAGGGCCGTGCCCAGGAGATGCCCTCGCAATCTGTGGGGTGATCTGAAGAGGGCCGTGCCCAGGAGATGCCCTCGCCATCTGTGGGGTGATCTGAAGAGGGCTGTGCCCAGGAGATGCCCTCGCCATCTGTGGGGTGATCTGAAGAGGGCTGTGCCCAGGAGATGCCCTCACCATCTGTGGGGTGATCTGAAGAGGGCTGTGCCCAGGAGATGCCCTCGCAATCTGCGGGGTGATCTGAAGAGGGCTGTGCCCAGGAGATGCCCTCGCAATCTGCGGGGTGATCTGAAGAGGGCTGTGCCCAGGAGATGCCCTCGCAGTCTGTGGGGTGATCTGAAGAGGGCCGTGCCCAGGAGATGCCCTCGCAATCTGCGGGGTGATCTGAAGAGGGCTGTGCCCAGGAGATGCCCTCGCAATCTGTGGGGTGATCTGAAGAGGGCCGTGGCCAGGAGATGCCCTCGCAATCTGTGGGGTGATCTGAAGAGGGCTGTGCCCAGGAGATGCACTCGCAATCTATGGGGTGATCTGAAGAGAGCCGTGCCCAGGAGATGCCCTCGCAATCTGTGGGGTGATCTGAAGAGGGCTGTGCCTAGGAGATGCCCTCGCAGTCTGCGGGGTGATCTGAAGAGGGCCGTGGCCAGGAGATGCCCTCGCAATCTGTGGGGTGATCTGAAGAGGGCCGTGCCCAGGAGATGCCCTCGCAATCTGTGGGGTGATCTGAAGAGGGCTGTGCCCAGGAGGTGCCCTCGCAATCTGTGGGGTGATGTGAAGAGGGCTGTGCCCAGGAGATGCCCTCCCAATCTGTGGGGTGATGTGAAGAGGGCTGTGCCCAGGAGATGCCCTCGCAATCTGTGGGGTGATCTGAAGAGGGCTGTGCCCAGGAGATGCCCTCACAATCTGACAGATTTGGAGGGTTTCTGCAAAGAAGAGTCAAAATGTGCCCATGCTGATAGACTCAGACCCAAAAAGACTGAGTGCTGGAATAACATCAAAAGGGGCTTCAACAAAGTATTAGTGTAAGGGTGTGCACACTTATGCAACCAGATTATTTTAGTTTTATATTTGTTTTCTTCCCTCCTAAAAGATTTCAGTTTGTCTTTCCATTGAGTTGTACAGTTTATAGGTCACATTAAAGGGGGAAAAAGTTCTGAAATGATTTATCTTTGTCTCATTTTTTTTTACAGCACAGAAACCTGACATTTTAGCAGGGGCGTGTAGACTTTATATAACCACTGTATATATAGAGGACACATACAGGGGCGTGTAGACTTTTTTATATCCACTGTATATATAGAGGACACATACAGGGGTGTGTAGACTTTTTATATCCACTGTATATATAGAGGACACATACAGGGGCGTGTAGACTTTTTATATCCACTGTATATATAGAGGACACATACAGGGGCGTGTAGACTTTTTATATCCACTGTAGAGCAATTCCCCAATCCCCAGATATTATCCTTCCAATAATCACCCAGCAGAGGGGTTCATATTCCTCGTAGTTTCTTTGTCGCCCTGTGTCTGCCGCCCGTACACAGAGCACAGGCAGAGGAGGACTGTAGACATCTTGACGTCTATGTTTTATTAAGGAATTATCTTTGTGTCATGAAACATTTTGCAGATTTCAGTGTTTTACATCCTCACCATGATTCCTTATTGCTGTCAGTGAATAGAAACAATTCAGAGGTTGAATCTCTTCCCAGATCTAATACTCTTTACAGCTGAGACTTTGTTGCAGTTGTGTCTAGTCTAGATGACCATCTGGGAGCTGAAAGCAGGTTATCTGCACAGATACATTGTATCAAGCTCTCAGGATAGGAGAGAGAAGATGGATTTAGGGCACTTTCACACTACCGGCAGGACGGATCCAACAAGCTGTTCAACCTGTCGGATCCGTCCTGCCGCTATTTTGCTGTGCAGCCGGGCTGCCGCTCCGTCCCCATTGACTATAATGGGGACGGGGGTGGAGCTCCGGCGCGGCACAGCAGTGCACAGCGAAAGGCCGCCGGACTAAAAGTCCTGCATGTCCGACTTTTTAGTCTGGCAGCCTCTCACCGCAAACTGCCGCGCTGCGCCGGAGCTCCACCCCGTCCCCATTATAGTCAATGGGGGCGGCATGGCGAAATAGTGGCAGGACTGATCCGACAGGTGAATAGCCTGACGGATCCGTCCTGCCGCTAGTGTGAAAGTACCCTTAGCTCACAGAGGATTATCTAGACCGGATACAAGTGTGACAAGTCTGGATGGGTGATGAATGCATTTCGTGGGATGACCGCCTCAATCTGCACTGATACATTGTAACAAACTAATGCATTGGTCAATCTGGAGTCAAGACTGAAGCTAACAGAGGATTGTCTAGACCAGATGCAATTGTAACAAACTCTCAGCTGTGGATAATGCACCATTCCTAAATTTTCTAAACACAATTTTCTTGCTGTCGGCAAATGGAAACATTTTATAGCTTCGAATCCCTGCACAGATGTAATACTTTTAACAGCTGAGAGTTTGTTTCACTTGCATCTTAGGCTTCGTTCACATCACCGCTAGGCTTTCTGTTATATTTGTAATCTGTTCAGAATAACGGAAAGAAAATAAATGAGGTAAAGCCAACAGACACTAACGGAAAGCATATTTTCTGTCTTTTACCAGACTGTCGAAACGGATTAGTTTAAAAAATGGACACAATGCATCTATTCGCTTTCCGTTATGTTCCGTTATTCATTGTTTTTAAACGGATGCTTTTTTTAATTTCATTTGCGCATGCACAGAAAAAAAAACCGGAATAGAAAAAACGTATTGCATAACGGATCACATACAAAGCAATCCGTCACTCATTGACTTTAATGCAAAACAAAACGGATCCATCACAAATCTATTATTTTAGACGGGAGCAAAAGTCCTGCATGTAGGTTTTTTTTTTCCGTCTAAAATAACGTGAAACTGACGGAAAGGAGGCAAACGGAGTGTAAGGGTGGGTTCACATCTGCGTTCTGGATTCCGTTATGGCTTTCCGTTATAACATGGTTGTAACGGAATCCATAAGACGGAAGTCAAAACGGAAGCCTTTAGAGGCATTCCGTTTTGATCCGCCATAATAGAAGTCTATGGGGAAGCATAACGGATCCGTCTGGTTCCTATTATGCAAGACGGAAAACAAAGCCCTGTCGACAGGACTTTTTTGTCCGTTCTGCATAACGGAAACCAGACGGATCCGTTATGCTTCCCCATAGACTTCTATTATGGCGGATCAAAACGGAATGCCTCTAAAGGCTTCCGTTTTGACTTCCGTCTTATGGATTCCGTTACAACCATGTTATAACGGAAAGCCATAACGGAATCCAGAACGCTAGTGTGAACCCACCTTGACTGACACTTTATCACCTCCATAGAAGTGAATGGGATTTACAACGGATCCGTTTATTTGCGTTTTATTCATCCTCTGAACAGATGAATAGAACGGAAATCCAGACGGTGATGTGAACGAGCCCTAATCTCGAGAATCCTCTGTGAGGTAAAGATTCTGATCTCTGATACATTTTACTCGCACTGATACGTTGTAACAACTACCAGGACAGGAATGGGATGCTGCTGTGTTTGTCTACACTGGATACATTAGTAACAAACCCTCAGCTGTGAGAGGCAGGGGTCTGTCTAGGATTTCAGTGTCTAAATTTACTGACATCAAGCAGAGATCTGGACAATGGTGGATGTATCTATCAGCAGACACAGGAGTCATATTGTTACAGTGCTGCATTATGGGTCCTTTGATTACTGTACATTTCCATGAGGGACCTTCCGGCAAACATGACAACTGACAATGTATGTCATCTGGAGACATAGGATGATGGGAGTCCATGATCCACTGTGATCATCATCCCTGACAAGTAAGGCTGTAACAAGCAGGCGGACGTCTCTCATCATCACCGCTGAGCACGACAAACATCTCAGGCCGCAGACAACGGGAAGTTTGGAAAATGAAAATTAATTTAATCTGTTTTAAATATTAAATATGTCAAAATCTCAGTGTCAGTCAGACGGCAGCGAAAGCCAGGGATGATTTATGTGACCTGATGTGACAAGTCTGAGGAGGGAAGGAAGCAAAGAGCAATTCTCAAATATAGGCCTCATGCACACAAACGTATTTTCTTTCCGTGTCCGTTCTGTTTTCTTTGTGGACCGTATGCGGAACCATTCATTTTAATGGGTCTGCAAAAAAAACGGAAGTTACTCCGTGTGCATTCCGTTTCCGTATGTCCGTATTTCCGTTCCGCAAAAAAACAGAACATGTCTTATTATTGTCCGCATTACGGACAAGCATAGTACTGTTCTATGAAGGGCCAGCTGTTCCTTTCTGCAAAATACGGAATGCACACGGATGTCATCCGTATTTTTTCAGTCGTGTGCATGAGCACATACTAGGATGCCTAGAGCACGTCTGTTTAGTCAGTTCTTGATACCGTCTGTGAAATAGTAAGTATTCCATTCACTGACAGCAAGCAGAGATCTTGAAAATGGGGAGGCATTGAAACACAATGTCTATTTAGAAACTTTTCATTATACAATGATTAACCCCTTTGTGGCATTCTCGGTGTGGCTCATATGTTAATTGGATCTGATCAGCCAGAGCCACCCCGTACATGAATAAAACGCCAAAGCTACAGTGAAGACTGACACATGCAGTAGGAGATAGTTGTAACTTTAAGAACTGTCTCTCTATTCTGTGATTGTATATAATAGCTGTTTGAGGAAACCACAGCGCTCACCGAAGCTTGGCCAGTGCCATGGGCCCCTCACAGCTCACCAAGCACAGTGCCATCCATTGGATAGTGGTTGTGCTTGGTATTGCGGCTCTGCGCCATTTGAATGGGACTAAGCTGCACCTAAGCCGTGTGCCCAATGAATGTGACATCACATGGCCTAAGAAGAGACCTACGTACTCACGGAGCGCAGCAATCTCTTCATACAGCTGATCCGCAGGGGTTCCGGGAGTCGGACCCCAACAATCAAATAGTAATCACCTATCTAGAGGAGAGGCCATCAATATCAAAATCCAGAACCCCTTTAAATGCTAAAATTCTGCCTGCAGCCACCACTAGGTGGCGCTCGCTGCATACAATGTTATTGAATTCTTTTTGTTTGTTTGTTTGTTTATAAATTTTTAAATACATAATAAAATCAAAACAATTCCACAATTTAAATACATATTTTTAACATCCCGAAACCCAACCCACCCACAGCCCATGGAGAGAGAGAAGGGGAAAAAAATAAAAAATGATGTACCATTAAACTATTGATTCCATATTTTTTCAAGACAATCCTTCCTCCCCCTATTATCACAAATGATCCACGTTATTATTCAATGGTTGAAGGGAGCTCCCCCTAGTGGTAGCTCCAGGAAGAATTGTACAGTGGATTTGGAGCTCTGAAGAATATCAAGATATATATTCATAAATGAATCCGCTCAGAACTTTAGATTTATGTAGATAAAAGAGGAGAACACGTCAATGGTTTTCCATATGGATAATCCTCGAACCAAATGTGCATCCGTCCTACAGTAACAGACAGGCAGTGATCGTTAGGGGTTAATTAGTGTGCTTATGATAGGAGGAGATAATGAGGTTAAATCCTGAGCGATGCTCCCTATAAATAACCATCCTTCAGCAGGAGACACCTATTAGCGATGTTGGCGCACAACGCAACGCGAGACCCTAATTACGGGAGTCATTCTTCTGGTGAGTGGGCAGCGAGACTGACAGACTGCTGAGAGTGCGGGGTAATGAGACACCTTCCCCAAGGAGACATCACCGAAATGATGTCTAGAAAGCAAAACCCCCCCAAAACCCCAATGCAGCCTATCCCAGAGATGGAGCGGTGTGCAGAGGATGCTGGGAGATTTCCTCTCCTGGTTAATGGAGACGGGTGACATGGAAAACCCATAGAGAGAACGCTAAAGTGAATGGGGGGAGTTGTAGTCACCAAAGTGGCCAAAGGACAGCCTGAATTATGTGCCTAAGGGCTCATGTACATGGCTGTGTTTTTGTCCGCATCCGATCCACATTATTTGCGGATCAGATGTGGAACCATTCACTTCAATGGGGCCGTAAAAGATGCGGACAGCGCTCAGTGTGCTATCCTCATCCAGCGGTTGTAAAACTACAACTCCCAGCATGCATTGTTGCTCTGCTCTTGTCAGAACGCTTATAAAAATGAATGGAGCATGCTGGGAGTTGTAGTTTCACAACAGCTGGAGTGCCGAAGGTTAGCCACCACAGGACCTATACCATAAAACGGACAAGTATAGGACTGTTCTATAGATGGCAGGACGCACATGGCCGCTATCCGTGTTTTGTGGATCAGCAATTTGTGGACCGTCTTAAGAGAGGAGACGGGGTAGACACAGTACATGTGCAACCTGTGCAGCTGCCCAGGGGCCCTGTAAGTAATGGGGCTACTCTTCCTACTGTCTATGAGGTTATATGTAAGGGAATTTCACAGCTTGCAGATGAACCAGGAAGATCAGGATGAAATGACTTTGCCTTGAATTGTGGGAGGACGCGGATCCAGGCGGATACATTGTTACCTTATCAGTAACAATGTTGCATTTGTAGAGGGTGGAGTGGTCCTCTGGTGCATCTCCTGCTGCAAAAAGTTCTCCTACACCTGCATGAGCGCAGACTCCGCTGTGTAGAGGCTCCTCTCCATTCAGCCGCTCGCCGGTCCCAGTTATTAAGTCGCGGCGATACGTCGTAACGGTCTCTACTCAGTGTGACGGCTGAGAAGTCACTTAGCGGCATTGTTCTAACTGTATCGTCTGAAAGCTAAAAATCAATGATCTCTGAGAACAATCGCTGCGTGCGCCCACATCCCTCATTACCAGCGCAGGCGCCTTCCAGGGGAAAGGAGCATTAGAAGAAAGTGATGGAGCAGCACATTACACAGGAGGGGGAGGGGAGAGATAAATAGATAGATATGTGATAGATAGTAACTTCCAGATGTAGTGAACAGATACAATGTATATTAAATGTTTCCATATAAAGTGTTGCCATGGTAGCCGGCAGGGAGGGTGCCAGGTGTGTGTGCCAGGCCAGGTCCCAGCATTGTCACTAGCAGATAGACTCCATTGTAGTGGATGAGGTGGGTGGAAGAGACGCGATTCAGAGCCGCCATCTACATGAAAGTGCGCGACTGAGAGCAAGTAATCCGCCCCGTGTGAATAGATAGCGGGCGCCGGAGCGGGTCAGAGGGCGGCTTCAATGACATAGACAAAGGAGCTGATCTACAGGGACGCCCCCCTATAACCTGCCCCCCAGGGGCGTAGCTATAGGGGGTGCAGAGGTAGCCGTCGCTACCGGGCCCAGGAGCCTGAGGGGCCCAAAGACCCTTGTGGTGCATAAGAAGACACCGGTATTATAGAAAGTGCATGCTGGTCAAGTTAGGCCTAGTTCACACGATCGTTTTTTTTGCGAGTGTACGGGCCGTTTTTTTGTGTTCCGTATACGGAACTATTCATTTCAATGGTTCCGCATTAAAATCGGAATGTGTTCCGTAAGCATTCCGTTTCCGTATTTCCGTTCCGTTGAAAGATAGAACATGTCCTATTATTGCCCGCAAATCACGTTCCGTGGCTCCATTCAAGTCAATGGGTCCGCAAAAAAACGGAACACATACGGAAATGCATCCGTATGTCTTCCGTATCCGTTCCGTTTTTGAGGAACCATCTATTGAAAATGTTATGCCCAGCCCAATTCTTTCTATGTAATTACTGTATACTGTATATTCCATATGGAAAAGCGGAACGGAAACACAACGGAACTCAAAAACAGAACAACAGATCCGTGAAAAACGGACGGCTAAAACTATAAAAGCCATATGGTCGTGTGAACTAGGCCTTACACCTCTGGCTGGAGGGAAGGGGATAGGTCAAGAATTTATGGGGAGGGGTGTAGTGCGCCGTTTACATTTTTGCCTCAGGCAGCAGAAACGCTATGTGCTTCCCTGCCCCGGGCAACAAAGCACTGAGGGACGGGGGCCCAAGCTGAACTCTTGCACCGGGGCCCATGAGCCTTTAGCTACGCCCTTCCTGCTGCCCCTCCACAATCTGCCCCAATATAATATGCACCCTATAATCTGCCCCCTCTATAATCTGCCCCCAATAATCTGCCCCCTCTATAATCTGCCCCCAATATAATAGCCACCCTATAATCTGCCCCCTCTATAATCTGCTAATGCCATGATGCCAGCACTACAGCACCACCTACCTAAGGACACAATCTATGGACAGGTGAGGCAGCCATGTATGCCTCATCTTGTAGAGCCCTTTAACCTTTTCTTCTGGCCCTGAGAAGACATGGGGGTCGGCCTCCTCATTTTTGGGGGGTAAGGTAGGGGGATTCAAGCTCACAGACCTCCCGGACCACATCTTGTAACATCTCAGAAGAAGCTGAGAACCTTCACCTTGAGACAGGAGGTGGCCTGCAGTAATGCACATGACCACCAGGGGCGCTGCTGCCCAACACTTTGAGGTTTGAGCCGGCGGTGGAGTCACCCAGGGACGGTGAATGTGCGCACGAGCAGAAGTCCTCATTCACACAGTGCATCGAGACCCTCCGTATGCCGGATGATTTACCCTCCGTATCGTCATCAGATTTGGGCCTCTTGCACACAAAGGTTTTTTCTTCCGTTTACGTTCCGTTTTTTTTGCGTTCTGTATACGGACTCTATACGGAACCATTAATTTCAATGGATCCGCCAAAAAAAAGAAGGTACTCCGTATGCCTTCCGTTTCAGTATTTCCATTCCTTTCAAAGATAGAACATGTCCTATTATTGTCCGCATAACGGATAAGGATAGCACTGTTCTATCAGGGGCCGGCTGTTCCACAAAAAACGGAATGCACACGGACGTCATCCGTATTTTTTGCAGATCCATTTTTTGCGGATCCCAAAATACTGAAAAAGCCATACAGTCGTGTGCAAGAGGCCTTGCTCCAGTATTTCCTCCAGATTTATGGGGGTTACACCCCCTTGTGAGGGGCCACAAAATACCCCCCATACACCAACTGCAAAACCCCCGTGTGAAGGCCACATACGGATACGGGACCTCTGCGGTGGGGAAGGGGCCGCCCACATATGAAGGGCATCCCCTCAATGCTGCTGGAATACTGGAAAGACATGCATGTGTGTGCCGCAAGACCCCGAAATAGCACTGATACTGGGGGGGGGGGGGGGGGGGGGGTAACAATGGGACCCCACAATCCTCTGTTGGGGGGAGCAGTTGGTGTCCACTGATTTCATTGGTTGGGAGCACGGCAATCATCCCCCCCCACACACATAAGACGTGTCATCTGCCCCTTTAAGATGGTAAAAGACCTACACACAGACCTTACAGACCCCGAATCCTGGTTGGGGGGCACATCGTGGGGTATCTCAGCGTCTACTAGGTTGTCACATTCTTGTAGAAGAGGTGTTGCACCCAGGGCTGGACTGCAGGCAAACAAGGGTTAAATGGTGCTGTACATAATGCTGAGGGACTGGGGTGAGTCTGCTGGCACATGAGGGGTTAATGAGCTGTGTTCAGCAGATGCACAGAACTTAGCTTTACTCTCAGAGCATTGATTGGTCACCATGCAAGAGAAGAGCGCTGCTCTGAAGACAGGTGAGGGGAGAGCTGTACACTGCATAGAAGACCCCTCCCCCACACCATGCCCAGTAAGATGCCAGCACCACAACACAGCGCCAGGGCACGAGGCATTCAACAGGGCAAGGGAAGTACTGTGTATTACTTATCTTGTACTGTGGAGCCTACTCATCTCCAGAGCTGTATTTCAAATTCTGCTTACTTGTAGCTCTGGATATGACTTGAGTAGATGCATAGTGTAACTGACAGGGAAAACGTGATCAAACATGTAATGCACACTGGACGCTTATCTAAAGTGTATGTACATAGTGATTCCACCAGCAGAACAGTGAGTGCAGCTCTGGAGTATAATACAGGATGTAACTCAGGATCAGTACAGGATAAGTAATGTATGTACACAGTGATTCCACCAGCAGAACAGTGAGTGCAGCTCTGGAGTATAATACAGGATGTAACTCAGGATCAGTACAGGATAAGTAATGTATGTACATAGTGACTGCACCAGCAGAATAGTGAGTGCAGCTCTGGAGTATAATACATCATGTTAATCAGGATCAGTACAGGATAAGTAATGTATGTACATAGTGACTGCACCAGCAGAATAGTGAGTGCAGCTCTGGAGTATAATACAGGATGTAACTCAGGATCAGTACAGGATAAGTAATGTATGTACACAGTGACTGCACCAGCAGAATAGTGAGTGCAGCTCTGGAGTATAATACATCATGTTAATCAGGATCAGTACAGGATAAGTAATGTATGTACACAGTGACTGCACCAGCAGAATAGTGAGTGCAGCTCTGGAGTATAATACATCATGTTAATCAGGATCAGTACAGGATAAGTAATGTATGTACACAGTGACTGCACCAGCTAGTTTGTGCTCTAGCACATTTCCACGTGCGCGCCCTTTCTGCCTGGCGCGGTAAGGCTCTTTTGCGTGATCTATGCACGCTATCAAGGGTGGCTGAAATCACACCAGTCAGGTTCTCCTGTATATTAGGAGTATCATAAACGGCAGGCTGCGGATGAGGTATAGCAGGCGTCTGACTAGAGGGGCCAGGGGCATGGGCAGACAAAGCCTGGGAGATGGTCTGGGAGATCATGGATGACATGGATCCCATGGCTTCAATTATTGCGCTGGAGACTGAGCGCTGCAACTCCAGGGCCTGTGCATTCATCTCAGACCTTCTGGGCTCCCCAGATGGAGGGGGGGGTAGGCCCAGATGGGGATCGGTCGGATGACATGCTTGGTCTATTCAGATAATAATGATAAATAATAAATCAGGTCTACCAGCTGCAGGTAACCTAAGGGGGAGCTAAAATGGCAAGTGCTAGCCTAACAACCCCCCAACTAACCAAAACGAGGGGTTAATCACCCCAGGAGCCGCAGAGATGGAGCCGAGACCGTCCGGTGTAGATGCAGTGCCGAAATCCCGCGAGAACACGTGCGGAAGCTCCCAAAATGGCCGCCGAGATCTCGCGACCCACGGGAAATAAGCAGAGCCGGCGCCGAAGAGAGACGGTGAACGGAGCACCAAGGAGAAGAGAGGAAAGAGTGGAGGAACACCTCCGGACGCCGGAGCAGGCCGCGGGTAACGGACAGAATAAGGGTGGGAATCGGAAGCCACAAAATCGCAAACGGAAAATAGTACAGGGAAAAACAAATCGGGAAACAATAAGAAAAGGGGAGAACCCCCAAGCAAGGGAGAGGGGCCTAGAATGAATCCCTAAGATATGAAGGCCTAGAAACAATATACAAATATATATAAGGGGAATAAACTCAATTAAGAGACACAGTCTGACATACAGCAGTCTGAGCAGCAGAAGCTCCGAGCTTAACCCTTACATCACAGCAATCAGGCCACAAAAATATACTGAATAGATGTTACTTATCTTGGTGGAAGCAGCAAAGAAAGAGGAAGTTACTGAAGAGGACACTGCTTATTATAGGATCTGTCAGGGGAGGGGCCTGTATTGTTATGATTATGTAAATTTCTTCTTTGCTGCTATTGGTGGAAAAGTAAAGAAGGAGATGGCAATATGAGCCTCCGTGTCTTACTGTAAAACTCAGGATCCGTACAGGATAAGTAATGTATGTACACAGTGACTGCACCAGCAGAATAGTGAGTGCAGCTCTGGAGTATAATACAGGATGTAACTCAGGATCAGTACAGGATAAGTAATGTATGTACACAGTGACTGCACCAGCAGAATAGTGAGTGCAGCTCTGGAGTATAATACAGGATGTAACTCAGGATCAGTACAGGATAAGTAATGTATGTACACAGTGACTGCACCAGCAGAATAGTGAGTGCAGCTCTGGAGTATAATACAGGATGTAACTCCGGATCAGTACAGGATAAGTAATGTATGTACACAGTGACTGCACCAGCAGAATAGTGAGTGCAGCTCTGGAGTATAATACAGGATGTAACTGAGGATCAGTACAGGATAAGTAATGTATGTACACAGTGACTGCACCAGCAGAATAGTGAGTGCAGCTCTGGAGTATAATACAGGATAAGTAATGTATGTACACAGTGACTGCACCAGCAGAATAGTGAGTGCAGCTCTGGAGTATAATACAGGATGTATCTCAGGATCAGTACAGGATAAGTAATGTATGTACACAGTGACTGCACCAGCAGAATAGTGAGTGCAGCTCTGGAGTATAATACAGGATGTAACTCAGGATCAGTACAGGATAAGTAATGTATGTACACAGTGATTGCACCAGCAGAATAGTGAGTGCAGCTCTGGAGTATAATACAGGATGTAACTCAGGATCAGTACAGGATAAGTAATGTATGTACACAGTGACTGCACCAGCAGAATAGTGAGTGCAGCTCTGGAGTATAATGCAGGATAAGTAATATAACAATAGTGTGTGTGTGTGGGGGGGGGGGGGCTGTCTCGTACACTGTGACGGGCTGTCTCGTACACTGTGATGACGGGCTGTCTTCTACACTGTGATGACAGGCTGTCTCGTACACTGTGACGGGCTGTCTAATACGGGCTGTCTCGTACACTGATATGGGCTGTCTCGTACACTGATACGGGCTGTCTCGTACTCTGTGATGGGCTGTCTCATACACTGTGACAGACTGTCTCATACACTGTGATGAAGGGCTGTCCCATACACTGTGATGGGCTGTCTCATACACTGTGATGGGCTGTCTCATACACTGTGATCGGCTGTCTCATACAGTGATGACAGGCTGTCTCGTACACTTTGATGGGCTGTCTTGCACTGTGACGACTGTCTCACACTGTGAGGGGCTGTCTCGTACACTGTGACGGGCTGTCTCACACTGTGACGGGCTGTCTCATACACTGTGACGGGCTGTCTCATACACTGTGACGGGCTGTCTCGTACACTGTGAGGGGCTGTCTTACACTGTGATGGCTGTCTCGTACACTGTGACGGGCTGTCTTACACAATGACGGGCCGTCTCGCACAGTGACGGGCTATGTACTGTCTGTCTCCCGCGGATCTCCGTGCGCAGCTCTGAGCGCAGGAATGTGCGCACACTGTGATGGGCCGTCTCGCACAGTGACGGGCCATTTCGCACAGTGACCGTCTGTCTCATACACGGTGACGGGCTATGTACTCTCTGTCTCGCGCACAGTGAGGGGCGGTCTCGCACGGTGACTGTCTGTCTCATACACAGTGACGGGCTGTCTCGCACAGTGTGGGCCGTCTCGCACAGTGACGGGCTGTATTGTACACAGTGAGGGGCTATGTACTCTCTGTCTCGCACAGTAACGGGCTATGTACTCTCTGTCTCATACGCGGTGACGGGCCGTCTCGCACGGTGACCGTCTGTCTCATACACAGTGACGGGCTGTCTCGCACTATCACCGGCTGTCTCGCACTGTGACGGGCCGTCTCGCACAGTGATGGGCTATGTACTCTCTGTCTCGCACAGTGACGGGCTATGTACTCTCTGTCTCCCGCACAGTGACGGGCCATGTCCTCTCTGTCTCGCACAGTGACGGGCGTCTCATACACAGTGACGGGCCATGTCCTCTCTGTCTCGCACAGTGACGGGCCGTCTCATACACAGTGACGGGCCATGTCCTCTCTGTCTCGCACAGTGACCGGCCGTCTCCCGCACAGTGACGGGCCATGTCCTCTCTGTCTCGCACAGTGACGGGCTATGTACTCTCTGTCTCGCACAGTGACGGGCCGTCTCCCGCACAGTGACGGGCCGTCTCGCACGGTGACCGTCTGTCTCATACACAGTGACGGGCTGTCTCGCACTATCACCGGCTGTCTCGCACTGTGACGGGCCGTCTCGCACAGTGACGGGCTATGTACTCTCTGTCTCGCACAGTGACGGGCTATGTACTCTCTGTCTCGCACAGTGAGGGGCCGTCTCCCGCACAGTGACGGGCCATGTCCTCTCTGTCTCGCACAGTGACGGGCCGTCTCATACACAGTGACGGGCCATGTCCTCTCTGTCTCGCACAGTGACGGGCTATGTACTCTCTGTCTCGCACAGTGACGGGCCGTCTCCCGCACAGTGAGGGGCTATGTCCTCTCTGTCTCGCACAGTGACGGGCCGTCTCGCACAGTGAGGGGCTATGTCCTCTCTGTCTCGCACAGTGACGGGCCGTCTCATACACAGTGACGGGCCATGTCCTCTCTGTCTCGCACAGTGACGGGCCGTCTCGCACAGTGACGGGCCGTCTCATACACAGTGACGGGCCATGTCCTCTCTGTCTCGCACAGTGACGGGCCGTCTCGCACAGTGACCGGCCGTCTCCCGCACAGTGAGGGGCTATGTCCTCTCTGTCTCGCACAGTGAGGGGCTATGTCCTCTCTGTCTCGCACAGTGACGGGCCGTCTCATACACAGTGACGGGCCATGTCCTCTCTGTCTCGCACAGTGAGGGGCCGTCTCCCGCACAGTGACGGGCCATGTCCTCTCTGTCTCGCACAGTGACGGGCCGTCTCATACACAGTGACGGGCCGTCTCCCGCACAGTGACGGGCCATGTCCTCTCTGTCTCGCACAGTGACGGGCCGTCTCATACACAGTGAGGGGCCGTCTCCCGCACAGTGACGGGCCATGTCCTCTCTGTCTCCCGCACAGTGACGGGCCGTCTCATACACAGTGACGGGCCGTCTCCCGCACAGTGACGGGCCATGTCCTCTCTGTCTCCCGCGGATCTCCACGCGCAGCTGTGAGCGCAGGAATGCGCGGAGTGAAGAGCGGACTGTAGAGTACCTCAGGAGAAGCCCCGCCCCTCTCGCCAGTGATTGGCCCGCCGGGCTGTCACATGGTGCCCGCTGTGCCCGCTCTCCTCTCCTGTAGTCTGCTGCTGCCCGCTCAGTGCGATGAGAAGCGGCGGAGAAGAGTTGGCGGAGCTCCCGGGACCTCTGCTGCTGCTGCCGCCGGTGACCCCCGCCCGCTCTATGGAGGAGGAGGCCGAGGATGCTGCTGTGTACCAGGAAAACCAAGCCGCTCGTCTCCACCTGCGTGATCCTGAGCGGCATGAGTAACGTGCTGTGCCTGCTCTATGTGGGCTGGGTCACCAACTACATGGCCGGCCTCTACGTGCAGGAGCCCCCGGAGCGGCCGAAGCTGGAGCCCCCCGAGGACAAGGCCGGGGACACCCTGCGGATCATCGAGCGGCTGGAGCGGCTGGAGAGCGTCATCAACCAGCACCTGCAAGGTACGGAGAGGAGCCGCCGCCTGCCTGTGTCTATAGTGCTACCTACCTGTGTGCATGGCCACCTACCTGTGTCTATAGTGCTACCTACCTGTGTCTATAGTGCTACCTACCTGTGTCTATAGTGCTACCTACCTGTGTGCGGCCACCTACCTGTGTGTATAGTGCTACCTACCTGTGTGTATAGTGCTACCTACCTGTGTGTATGGCCACCTACCTGTGTGTATAGTGCTACCTACCTGTGTCTATAGTGCCACCTACCTGTGTCTATAGTGCCACCTACCTGTGTCTATAGTGCTACCTACCTGTGTCTATAGTGCTACCTACCTGTGTCTATAGTGCTACCTACCTGTGTCTATAGTGCTACCTACCTGTGTGCATAGTGCTACCTACCTGTGTCTATAGTGCCACCTACCTGTGTCTATAGTGCTACCTACCTGTGTCTATAGTGCTACCTACCTGTGTCTATAGTGCTACCTACCTGTGTCTATAGTGCTACCTACCTGTGTCTATAGTGCTACCTACCTGTGTCTATAGTGCCACCTACCTGTGTGTATGGTGCTACCTACCTGTGTGCGGCCACCTACCTGTGTGTATAGTGCTACCTACCTGTGTGCGGCCACCTACCTGTGTGTGTATATATAGTGCCACCTACCTGTATATAGTGCCGCCTGCCTGTGTCTTTAGTGCTACCTACCTGTGTGCGGCCACCTACCTGTGTGTATAGTGCTACCTACCTGTGTGCGGCCACCTACCTGTGTGTATAGTGCTACCTACCTGTGTGTATGGCCACCTACCTGTGTGTATAGTGCTACCTACCTGTGTGCAGCCACCTACCTGTGTGTATAGTGCTACCTACCTGTGTGTATGGCCACCTACCTGTGTGTATAGTGCTACCTACCTGTGTGCGGCCACCTACGTGTGTGTATAGTGCCACCTACCTGTGTGTATAGTGCCACCTACCTGTGTGTATAGTGCTACCTACCTGTGTGCAGCCACCTACCTGTGTATATATAGTGCCACCTACCTGTATATAGTGCCACCTGCCTGTGTCTATAGTGCTACCTACCTGTGTGCGGCCACCTACCTGTGTGTATAGTGCTACCTACCTGTGTGCAGCCACCTACCTGTGTGTGTATAGTGCTACCTACCTGTGTGCGGCCACCTACCTGTGTGTATATATAGTGCCACCTGCCTGTGTCTATAGTGCTACCTACCTGTGTGCAGCCACCTACCTGTGTGTATAGTGCTACCTACCTGTATATGGTCACCTACCTGTGTATATATAGTGCCACCTACCTGTGTCTATGGCCACCTACCTGTATATGGTCACCTACCTGTGTATATATAGTGCCACCTGCCTGCCTGTATATATAGTGCTACCTACCTGTATATGGTCACCTACATATATATATATATATATATATATATATATATATATATATATATATATATAGTGCCACCTACCTGTGTATATATAGTGCCACCTGCCTGTGTGTATGGTCACCTACCTGTATATATAGTGCCACCTGCCTGTGTGTATGGTCACCTACCTGTGTATATATAGTGCCACCGGCCTGTGTGTGCAGCTACCTACCTGTACATATAGTGCCGCTTACCTGTATGTAGTGCTAGCTACCTGTGTATATATAGGGCCACCTGCCTGTGTAGAGTGCTACCTACCTGTGTGCGCAGCCACCTACCTGTGTATATATAGTGCCACCTGCCTGTGTGTGCAGCCACCTACCTGTGTATATATAGTGCCACCTACCTGTGTATAGTGCCTCGTGCCCTGTGGGTACAGCCTCGTGCCTGTGTATAGTGCCCTGTGTATAGTGTCTCGTGCCCTGTGGGTACAGCCTCGTGCCTGTGTATAGTGCCCTGTGTATAGTGTCTCGTGCCCTGTGGGTACAGCCTCGTGCCCTGTGTATAGTGTCTCGTGCCCTGTGGGTACAGCCTCGTGCCTGTGTATAGTGTCTCGTGCCCTGTGGGTACAGCCTCGTGCCTGTGTATAGTGCCCTGTGTATAGTGTCTCGTGCCCTGTGGGTACAGCCTCGTGCCCTGTGTATAGTGTCTCGTGCCCTGTGGGTACAGCCTCGTGCCCTGTGTATAGTGCCTCGTGCCCTGTGGGTACAGCCTCGTGCCCGTGTATAGTGCCCTGTGTATAGTGTCTCGTGCCCTGTGGGTACAGCCTCGTGCCCGTGTATAGTGCCCTGTGTATAGTGTCTCGTGCCCTGT
The DNA here is from genome assembly GCF_905171765.1 of Bufo bufo. Classification (NCBI taxonomy): domain Eukaryota; kingdom Metazoa; phylum Chordata; class Amphibia; order Anura; family Bufonidae; genus Bufo; species Bufo bufo. The sequence goes on along the minus strand of NC_053398.1, from coordinate 2,528,154 downwards.
GGGTACAGCCTCGTGCCCGTGTATAGTGCCCTGTGTATAGTGTCTCGTGCCCTGTGGGTACAGCCTCGTGCCCGTGTATAGTGCCCTGTGTATAGTGTCTCGTGCCCTGTGGGTACAGCCTCGTGCCCGTGTATAGTGCCCTGTGTATAGTGTCTCGTGCCCTGTGGGTACAGCCTCGTGCCCTGTGTATAGTGTCTCGTGCCCTGTGGGTACAGCCACGTGCCTGTGTACGTGACCCCGTATCCCCTCCACCTGGATATTACGCCGGGGGTTACACTGTAATATTTCGGGTTGATTCTTGGCCACGCCCCTTCTGCTATTCTCCTGAGAATAATGATGTCAAAATCAGCTGTAAACCGCGCAGCGCACAACACATTTGATACTGGATCCTGCGCAGAGCGATCAGACGAGTTGTATTTAATCGCGGTGATGTACGACACGGGCGGCGCGGCTCTAAAGGGTGAGGGACAAAGGAGCCGCCGGTCACGGGGTGTGGGAGCGGGATCTGCCGCCACTGAAAACAGCGACAAAGTATCATCCTTCTCCTGCCTTGTCATTTAGGTCCGCCGGTGGAACGCTCCACCATAGTATTTCAGTTGTTTATCATGTTCAGGATCTCTGCTTGCTGTCAGTGAATGGGAGCATTGCTTACACCCCGAAGCAGTGGTCCTGTACTGGCCGCGTGTCCAGAAATGACAGCAATGTGCTGGTATTGTCAAACAGCTTGTGCCTGGGCCGCCGCTGATCTCCCCGCAGATATGCATATGTTATATGCTGACAATCCATGACGCGTTTCACCCCGGCTACATTGGAATTGGTGAAATCTGCGGCAATGTGGACGCGATTCTGCAGCATGCCGGGAAATGTCTGCTGCACGTGAATTAGATGTGTAAAATCCCGTCCACCCGTTGGATACTGGACACCACCATGGCTTCTACCTGCGCAAATCGGCACCCATTCCGTCCACGCTGACCTCACAGCAGAAGTGTTGTTACAGTGTACAAGTCCGAGCAATCCCCTGTGAGCGAAACACAAACCTTCCTCTGACAGCCTCGACTCCAGACTGATACATTGTAACAAAGGGCCGAACACCATTGTCTGCTTCTCACAGCTGAGGGGTTGTTACAGTTGCATCTACTCTGTGAGGTTAACAAATCAGTAGCACCAATCTCTCTCGTGACCTGATAGTTTGTTACAATGTATCAGCTTTGGGTCCATATACATTTGTGATGCTTCTCACAGCTGAAGGGTTGTTACAAATGTATCCAGTCTGTAAGGTAAACATATGAGCAGCACAAACCTCCCTCTTGTCCTGATAGTTTGTTACAGTGTGTCAGTCTGGTCCTGGGCCCAGTGTAACCACACTAGCGTTATTCTTTTCCAGTAGTGAAATCCGGTAAATGTCCTAATACCGGAAAAAGACGCATCAGGTTGGTCCTAATGCAATCTGTTCAGGATGTCTTCAGTTCCGTCCCTTGTACGGTATTTGACCGGACAAAATGCCGGAACAAAACCGCACCTGTCGGATCCGGCATTAATTTCCATAAAGATGTATTAATGCCGGATCTGGTACCAAGTGTTCTGGAAATTGCCGCATCGCCAGATCAGGTTTTCCGGTCTGCGCATGCATCGGGATATAGGAGGAGCTGGTTTCACTTTTGATTTTGGAAAAAAATCCGGATGAGACGGATCCGGTATTTCACCGGATCTGTCTAACGGATCCAGAAAAAAAAAGGATATCAATTTGCAAACTGTTTGCTGGATTCTAACAACGCTAATGTGAAAGTCCCCTTATCTATGGCCCCTCCTCCCGAGCATCGATGACCTGGACGGCTGGCGGATGATGGGGTTCTGGGCCGAGCGCTGGACGGATGATGGGGTTCTGGGCCGAGCGCTGGACGGATGATGGGATTCTGGGCCGAGCGCTGGACGGCTGGCGGATGATGGGGTTCTGGGCCGAGCGCTGGACGGCTGGCGGATGATGGGGTTCTGGGCCGAGCACTGGACGGCTGGCGGATGATGGGATTCTGGGCCGAGCGCTGGACGGCTGGCGGATGATGGATTCTGGGCCGAGCGCTGGACGGCTGGCGGATGATGGATTCTTGATCACGTGATGTTTTTTCTTCCACAAGGAGAATTATGGCGCTGGGGGTGGGATATAATGAGCCCCCAATATGTGTATAGGGGGGCAGCTGTGATTTTTAGGCTCGCGGTCAGCAAAAGAACAAGATGGGGGCAAATATTTATTGCTTTTTCCACATCTGCCCCAGTATCGGGGGGTGAGTGTGCAGCCCGGTGTCCGCTCTGGGAATCGGACCGCTGGGTGCACTTCCGTTTTGCCTTTGCACTGTTCTTGCATTTGTACTGTGAGAAGTTCTGCGACTTTTTCAGTTCCTCATAATCGCTGCTTGCTGACAGTGAATTGGCACATACATTATGGTTCATACTCCTGTACTATGGGGATTTGGTGCAGGTTATCACAGCTCTGTCACGGGGGCCTCGGGGCGATATTATTATCCGCATGTCCCAACAGGATCTGAACAAGGGAACTTTGTAAATACTTGATGTGTCTTCCTTTTAATACTAACCCTTTGGGAGAAGTTGCTCCCGGATGAGAAGCGACCCCCAAACATGTCAGGATGCGTCACTGTTAGCATCACACGAGACTCGCGGTAGCGCCCCCCCCCTTCCCCTGTCTTCTCCAGATGTCCCAGTCTGCAGGGGGTCAAATCCCTGTCCTTCCTGCAGAATGTCCGTCTGTCCTTCATGATTTTCTTTGTGGCGTTTTTGCTGCACCTGTATGTACACAGTGACTGCACCAGCAGAATAGTGAGTGCAGCTCTGGAGTATAATACAGGATGTAACTCAGGATCAGTACAGGATAAGTAATGTATGTACACAGTGACTGCACCAGCAGAATAGTGAGTGCAGCTCTGGAGTATAATACAGGATGTAACTCAGGATCAGTACAGGATAAGTAATGTATGTACACAGTGACTCCACCAGCAGAATAGTTAGTGCAGCTCTGGAGGATAATACAGGATGTAACTCAGGATCAGTACAGGATAAGTAATGTATGTACACAGTGACTGCACCAGCAGAATAGTGAGTGCAGCTCTGGAGTATAATACAGGATGTAACTCAGGATCAGTACAGGATAAGTAATGTATGTACACAGTGACTGCACCAGCAGAATAGTGAGTGCAGCTCTGGAGGATAATACAGGATGTAACTCAGGATCAGTACAGGATAAGTAATGTATGTACACAGTGACTGCACCAGCAGAATAGTGAGTGCAGCTCTGGAGGATAATACAGGATAAGTAATGTATGTATACAGTGACTGCACCAGCAGAATAGGGAGTGCAGCTCTGGAGTATAATACAGGATGTTACTCAGGATCAGTACAGGATAAGTAATGTATGTACACAGTGACTGCACCAGCAGAATAGGGAGTGCAGCTCTGGAGGATAATACAGGATGGAACTCAGGATCAGTACAGGATAAGTAATGTATGTACACAGTGACTGCACCAGCAGAATAGGGAGTGCAGCTCTGGAGTATAATACAGGATGTAACTCAGGATCAGTACAGGATAAGTAATGTATGTACACAGTGACTGCACCAGCAGAATAGTGAGTGCAGCTCTGGAGGATAATACAGGATATAACTCAGGATCAGTACAGGATAAGTAATGTATGTACACAGTGACTGCACCAGCAGAATAGTGAGTGCAGCTCTGGAGGATAATACAGGATGGAACTCAGGATCAGTACAGGATAAGTAATGTATGTACACAGTGACTGCACCAGCAGAATAGTGAGTGCAGCTCTGGAGTATAATACAGGATGGAACTCAGGATCAGTAAAGGATAAGTAATGTATGTACACAGTGACTGCACCAGCAGAATAGTGAGTGCAGCTTTGGGGGTATAATACAGGATGTAACTCAGGATCAGTACAGGATAAGTAATGTATGTACACAGTGACTGCACCAGCAGAATAGTGAGTGCAGCTCTGGAGGATAATACAGGATAAGTAATGTATGTATACAGTGACTGCACCAGCAGAATAGGGAGTGCAGCTCTGGAGTATAATACAGGATGTTACTCAGGATCAGTACAGGATAAGTAATGTATGTACACCGTGACTGCACCAGCAGAATAGTGAGTGCAGCTCTGGAGTATAATACAGGATGGAACTCAGGATCAGTACAGGATAAGTAATGTATGTACACAGTGACTGCACCAGCAGAATAGGGAGTGCAGCTCTGGAGTATAATACAGGATGTAACTCAGGATCAGTACAGGATAAGTAATGTATGTACACAGTGACTGCACCAGCAGAATAGTGAGTGCAGCTCTGGAGGATAATACAGGATATAACTCAGGATCAGTACAGGATAAGTAATGTATGTACACAGTGACTGCACCAGCAGAATAGTGAGTGCAGCTCTGGAGGATAATACAGGATGGAACTCAGGATCAGTACAGGATAAGTAATGTATGTACACAGTGACTGCACCAGCAGAATAGTGAGTGCAGCTCTGGAGTATAATACAGGATGGAACTCAGGATCAGTAAAGGATAAGTAATGTATGTACACAGTGACTGCACCAGCAGAATAGTGAGTGCAGCTTTGGGGGTATAATACAGGATGTAACTCAGGATAAGTAATGCATGTAAGTAATGTGTGTACACCGTGACTGCACCAGCAGAATAGTGAGTGCAGCTCTGGAGTATAATACAGGATGGAACTCAGGATCAGTACAGGATAAGTAATGTATGTACACAGTGACTGCACCAGCAGAATAGGGAGTGCAGCTCTGGAGTATAATACAGGATGTAACTCAGGATCAGTACAGGATAAGTAATGTATGTACACAGTGACTGCACCAGCAGAATAGTGAGTGCAGCTCTGGAGGATAATACAGGATATAACTCAGGATCAGTACAGGATAAGTAATGTATGTACATAGTGACTGCACCAGCAGAATAGTGAGTGCAGCTCTGGAGTATAATACAGGATGGAACTCAGGATCAGTAAAGGATAAGTAATGTATGTACACAGTGACTGCACCAGCAGAATAGTGAGTGCAGCTCTGGAGTATAATACAGGATGTAACTCAGGATCAGTAGAGGATAAGTAATGTATGTACACAGTTACTGCACCAGCAGAATAGTGAGTGCAGCTCTGGAGTATAATACAGGATGTAACTCAGGATAAGTAATGCATGTAAGTAATGTGTGTACACCGTGACTGCACCAGCAGAATAGTGAGTGCAGCTCTGGAGTATAATACAGGATGGAACTCAGGATCAGTACAGGATAAGTAATGTATGTACACAGTGACTGCACCAGCAGAATAGGGAGTGCAGCTCTGGAGTATAATACAGGATGTAACTCAGGATCAGTACAGGATAAGTAATGTATGTACACAGTGACTGCACCAGCAGAATAGTGAGTGCAGCTCTGGAGGATAATACAGGATATAACTCAGGATCAGTACAGGATAAGTAATGTATGTACACAGTGACTGCACCAGCAGAATAGTGAGTGCAGCTCTGGAGGATAATACAGGATGGAACTCAGGATCAGTACAGGATAAGTAATGTATGTACACAGTGACTGCACCAGCAGAATAGTGAGTGCAGCTCTGCAGTATAATACAGGATGTAACTCAGGATCAGTGCAGGATAAGTAATGTATGTACACAGTGACTGCACCAGCAGAATAGTGAGTGCAGCTCTGGAGTATAATACAGGATGGAACTCAGGATCAGTACAGGATAAGTAATGTATGTACACAGTGACTGCACCAGCAGAATAGGGAGTGCAGCTCTGGAGTATAATACAGGATGTAACTCAGGATCAGTACAGGATAAGTAATGTATGTACACAGTGACTGCACCAGCAGAATAGTGAGTGCAGCTCTGGAGGATAATACAGGATATAACTCAGGATCAGTACAGGATAAGTAATGTATGTACACAGTGACTGCACCAGCAGAATAGTGAGCGCAGCTCTGGAGTATAATACAGGATGTAACTCAGGATCAGTACAGGATAAGTAATGTATGTACACAGTGACTGCACCAGCAGAATAGTGAGTGCAGCTCTGGAGGATAATACAGGATATAACTCAGGATCAGTACAGGATAAGTAATGTATGTACACAGTGACTGCACCAGCAGAATAGTGAGTGCAGCTCTGGAGGATAATACAGGATGGAACTCAGGATCAGTACAGGATAAGTAATGTATGTACACAGTGACTGCACCAGCAGAATAGTGAGTGCAGCTCTGGAGTATAATATAGGATGTAACTCAGGAAGTCATGTATGTACACGGTGACTCTGGTAATGTATTGGTTGGGAGATGTTCGGTGTCGCACATGTAGTACTCCTACGTCTGCACTATTGAGCGGCGCCTCCACCGGTGATATTAGAGCAGTTTATCGCTTGGAATAAACCCAGCAGTAATGAATCCGGGAGGGTTTTCCTGGCGCTTCGTTCTGCTCTGTCGAAAATCTGAATATTCATTTGTTCTAATCTATGCAAATGACAGACAAACATGTCGCTTGTAAAGGGGTGACAGGGGAGCCGGCCGCGCGCCACAACTGCTGTAGTGACATTTGTCAAGTCATTGTTGTGTGGAGCGCAGAGCGAGGCGCTGCTTGCCGAAATCTCAGCGTACAAGAACCGGGATCCGTGTCGGAGAGGACTGTACGGACATGGACCTTAGATGATTCCCAGTCGGCACCAGAAGCTCCGGCTCCATCTGCAATATCTGATCTGCCCCAATGTCGTCCACGGAGGGGGTAATCTGATTATTGACATGTGCATCTCTGTCCCAGCGTCACTGCACCTTCGTCATTGTACAGTAAAAGGTTTCTGCCACTTTCTTCCTGTCAGTGAATGGAAACCTTCTTCTTTATATACACAAGATGAAAGCCAAATTTCACACTTCACAGCTGAGGTTTTGTTACAGTTGTGTTGAGTGTAGCCCATTGAACACCCTGGACTCCAGACGGATACATTTTACCTGCACTGATACATTGTAACCATTCGTCAGTGGAGTTCAGGCTTTTTATGTCATTAAAGGGAACCTGTCATCAGGATTTTGTGTACAGAGCTGAGGACATGGGCTGCTAGCACATCCGCAATACCCAGTCCCCATAGCTCTGTGTGCTTTTATTGTGTAAAAAAAACTGATTTGATACATATGCAAATTACCCTGAGATGAGTCCTGTCCCCGACTCCTCTCACGTACAGGACTCATCTGAGGTTAATTTGCATATGTATCAAATCTGTTTTTTTTACATAATAAAAGCACACAGAGCTATGGGGACGGGGTATTGCGGATGTGCTAGCGGCCATCTAGTAACCCATGACCTCAGCTCTATACACAAAATCCCAGTGACAGGTTCCCTTTAAGAATGGGCTAGACTGGATATAACTGTAACATACCATCAGCTGTGAGAAGTATTAGGTCTGTAAGGGCTTTAGCTTGTGGATCAGTACAATATTTTATTTACTGACAGCAAGCAGTGTTTTTATCAATTGGTTGCATAACTTTTTGTTATAGTGATGAAAGTGTATTTGCATAATACTGTACTGGCCCTTTAAGGCTTAGGAGCGATACCGTAATGCAGTGGTCTCCATGCTGGGAGTTGTAGTGCTGCAACAAGTGGAAGGCCACAGGAGGGTGACCACATTGTAACGAGGGAGGTTCCACATTGGATTGTGTTTGACCGCCAGACGCCTCCTGTTCCCGTCTCCTCCATGTTTTCCGTGGCCGCTGGCGCGGACGGTCACATATGAGAAGGATGTCCTTGTTTTGGAGGATGCGAGCAGACGGCAAAATAAATTTTTCTCTCTCATTAGCGTTCATTAATCTGCGCTACTTATCTCGCCTCTCCTCGCCATTTGTCGTGGCGGTGATGTACGAGCGACGTCTTCCACCATGACAGGCGCCAAAACCGCGCTGATTAATGCAGGAGCCCTCCTAATGTCGTCAACTGCTGGTTCCGATTTCCAGAAAGTAGATGCTTATTTATCGAGGCGTGATTTCCCCTCGCGCTCGCAGGATGTGCGTTTAGCAGAATGTATTTTTCTCGCTCGTCAGCATCTCGTTTATTACTCGGGGCAGGGCGCTCCCTTTATACGCTTTCTGCAAAAGCCAACATTTACTTGCATTATTTTTACAGATGCGCCTGCGTTACAGTGTGTCAGAATGCTAATAACCTTGGGGCGGGGGTCAGGACAGGGGGGGCACCCATAGGACGGAGGGGTCTCGGTTTCCTGCCGGCGTGTCCCTGCATTACTCCATGGCCCATTGACTTCACCGAGGACCGTGTAATTCTTAGCTTCCCCTGTGGGGGCGCTGCGGGGACATTGGCCACATATTGTAGACTGCAGCTGATGGCTGGGCCCACCTGTGAACCCTTCTAACAGGAGGAGCGCCCCTTTAACTGGAGGACGTCGTCACCTGGCAGAAGTGGCCGAATCTGTTATTCCTCTGGCAGATCGGCAGCGGTTCACTCTGTGTCCACATGACAACTCTTCCTGTTTGCTCCTTCATAGAAACCAGTGGGGTCGCAGTACAAGTGCAGGAAGTGTTGTCAGAGGGACACAGGCTGAGAAGGCCTGGAACATTAACGGGGCGGCCTCCGTGTTATTTGCACGGATGCATGCTTCATTTTACCTGTGTTCGTGGATGCATCACGCCCATCATAATCTGCAGCTCCGTGAAAACCGCGAATGCCAGATGTGTTTAAACCATTTTTCACGGATCATTAGGAAGAGATGCCTTGAAAATGATTTTTCATCTGTGCAGGGTCAGTGACACACGGATGACAAATGGATAGCAAAAAACGGACACCCGGATCCTTCACGGAGACATCACTGGCCACCTTTTCACGGATTTGAGCACAGATGTGTGAATCGGGCTTGAGTGTCTGACAGCTGGGGCCCCAGCCGATCACAAGGACTGGGGCCCATGTCCCTCCATTTGAATGGAGCAGAGCAGCGGTGCACACGTCAGGAGAACATGGGCCCCAGTAGTCGGGCCCCTTATCCTGTGGATACATTGTAGTAATGGGGGACCCCTTCAGCTCCGTTGTACTCTGCCCATAAAGACTTACCTTGGTAATACAGAGCGCGGGACAGGAAGTGTTGTCCTAGGGTCACGGGCTGTGAGACGGCGGCAGCTGTTCCATGGGTTTCCTTTCCAGAATTAGTTCTTTAAATGGATTTTTGGGGTTAACCCTATGTAAACCACAGAGCCCCCTGAGTCTCCAGGATGATTGGACCTCGGTCTCCCGGAGCCGTCCGCGATTAATCGTCTTAAGTAAGTTATTTTGTGGCGGCGTCTCCTCCTCAGAAGTGTCCAGAGTCGGGAGCCCTCATAATGAGTTCTGCTAACAAGAACCTTGAACCGCGGCCAAATCTGCGGAGCGACGGGTCACCTCCTAATAAGATGCCGTTATCTGGACTGACAGCGCTCTGCCCTTGTAGACGGCACGTGTCACCGCCGCCCTTTATTAAAGGGCTCCTCTTCCTCTTGGGAGCTCAGACGTCCGCTTTGTTTCTGGCGCAGGAAGTAGCTGTCGGACGTGACCGCTGGCAGCCATATTGGCTCATATTGTGCACCCTCCTGGCATCTCGGCCTGTAGGGTCGCGGTGTCCGTGTGCGTCAGACAGGTCACGTTCCACGGAGCCTCATGTGTAGCCCCAAAAGTTCAGTTGGAAATCTGGGAGCCGCCATTCAGAGACCGGATGTAGGAAGTAGCCAACTGCGCCTCCTTTCCATCGAAACCAGTATCCTGCGACGGAACGTATGAGACTCCACCCCAAGAAGAGTACTGTTACTAAGTTCTATGTGTCCCTGTGACAGCCAACATGGCCGCCATTAACCCCTTAGTTGCCACCCCCTCCCTCTCCATCAGTGCATGTGTTCTGCAGTACTGCCCCCCCGCTTCTCCTGTATTGCTGCTTGTGGTATTTACTCCTGAAGACCGGTGCCAACCAACATGGCGGCTGTGACGCCTGCTTAGCGGGGGTTGTCACTCCTGGGATCCTTCGCCTGCAGTATTCATCTAATGGAAAGACATCAACTGGCGTTTTTAGTTCTGCCAAACTGCGGCCCCTCGGGGGAGGGATCCGCGGAAAGTGATGTACGGCGCGCGGCTTCTGCTTTGGCTTAAGTCCTCGCTGTAGAGAAGTCTGGGCTGTAGTGCTGGAGCAGCTCATCATTGCCCACTGAACCCCCCCCCCCCCCAAAAAAATATTATATCTGAGAATAGTTTTCGGAAACGGCGCCACCTTTTCTGCGTGGCTGTGCCTGGTATAGCAGCTCTCCCCATTCTAGCGAGTACCAGACACGACCCATGTAAAGCGTTGAGGTCCCGGCGCTCAGGCCTCCCTCATCGTACGGTGGTGGGAATAACCCGCTGTCATCTTAAATCTGTATCTAGGAAAGCTGGGTGACAACTAACATGGACTCCAGTACAATGACCAGCGCACCTATAGAGAGCAGAGGATTTGTCACTATGGAACGAGCTCGGTGACTATGTAATAGCTTTAAAGGGGTTGTCAGAGTTATTTTTTTGGTTCTTTCTATGTTCCTAACTGGGCAAATGTAACAGCTTTCCAATTCACTCCCTTTATCTGCAGTGCCCGGTTTACCAGATTTGACTGAGGGTCACATGACCTGTGATGTCAGCTTCTCTCCCTGCTCTGATAAAGGTCGTTTACAAGCCTGTAAACGAGAAGTCACTGTGCTGGCCACGCCCCCTTGACTGTGCTGGCCACGCCCCCTTGACTGTGCTGGCCACGCCCCCTTGACTGTGCTGGCCACGCGCCCCTTTACTGTGCTGGCCACGCGCCCCTTTACTGTGCTGGCCACGCGCCCCTTTACTGTGCTGGCCACGCGCCCCTTTACTGTGCTGGCCACGCGCCCCTTTACTGTGCTGGCCACGCGCCCCTTTACTGTGCTGGCCACGCGCCCCTTTACTGTGCTGGCCACGCGCCCCTTTACTGTGCTGGCCACGCGCCCCTTTACTGTGCTGGCCACGCGCCCCTTTACTGTGCTGGCCACGCGCCCCTTTACTGTGCTGGCCACGCGCCCCTTTACTGTGCTGGCCACGCGCCCCTTTACTGTGCTGGCCACGCGCCCCTTTACTGTGCTGGCCACGCGCCCCTTTACTGTGCTGGCCACGCGCCCCTTTACTGTGCTGGCCACGCGCCCCTTTACTGTGCTGGCCACGCGCCCCTTTACTGTGCTGGCCACGCGCCCCTTTACTGTGCTGGCCACGCGCCCCTTTACTGTGCTGGCCACGCGCCCCTTTACTGTGCTGGCCACGCGCCCCTTTACTGTGCTGGCCACGCGCCCCTTTACTGTGCTGGCCACGCGCCCCTTTACTGTGCTGGCCACGCGCCCCTTTACTGTGCTGGCCACGCGCCCCTTTACTGTGCTGGCCACGCGCCCCTTTACTGTGCTGGCCACGCGCCCCTTTACTGTGCTGGCCACGCGCCCCTTTACTGTGCTGGCCACGCGCCCCTTTACTGTGCTGGCCACGCGCCCCTTTACTGTGCTGGCCACGCGCCCCTTTACTGTGCTGGCCACGCGCCCCTTTACTGTGCTGGCCACGCGCCCCTTTACTGTGCTGGCCACGCGCCCCTTTACTGTGCTGGCCACGCGCCCCTTTACTGTGCTGGCCACGCGCCCCTTTACTGTGCTGGCCACGCGCCCCTTTACTGTGCTGGCCACGCGCCCCTTTACTGTGCTGGCCACGCGCCCCTTTACTGTGCTGGCCACGCGCCCCTTTACTGTGCTGGCCACGCGCCCCTTTACTGTGCTGGCCACGCGCCCCTTTACTGTGCTGGCCACGCGCCCCTTTACTGTGCTGGCCACGCGCCCCTTTACTGTGCTGGCCACGCGCCCCTTTACTGTGCTGGCCACGCGCCCCTTTACTGTGCTGGCCACGCGCCCCTTTACTGTGCTGGCCACGCGCCCCTTTACTGTGCTGGCCACGCGCCCCTTTACTGTGCTGGCCACGCGCCCCTTTACTGTGCTGGCCACGCGCCCCTTTACTGTGCTGGCCACGCGCCCCTTTACTGTGCTGGCCACGCGCCCCTTTACTGTGCTGGCCACGCGCCCCTTTACTGTGCTGGCCACGCGCCCCTTTACTGTGCTGGCCACGCGCCCCTTTACTGTGCTGGCCACGCGCCCCTTTACTGTGCTGGCCACGCGCCCCTTTACTGTGCTGGCCACGCGCCCCTTTACTGTGCTGGCCACGCGCCCCTTTACTGTGCTGGCCACGCGCCCCTTTACTGTGCTGGCCACGCGCCCCTTTACTGTGCTGGCCACGCGCCCCTTTACTGTGCTGGCCACGCGCCCCTTTACTGTGCTGGCCACGCGCCCCTTTACTGTGCTGGCCACGCGCCCCTTTACTGTGCTGGCCACGCGCCCCTTTACTGTGCTGGCCACGCGCCCCTTTACTGTGCTGGCCACGCGCCCCTTTACTGTGCTGGCCACGCGCCCCTTTACTGTGCTGGCCACGCGCCCCTTTACTGTGCTGGCCACGCGCCCCTTTACTGTGCTGGCCACGCGCCCCTTTACTGTGCTGGCCACGCGCCCCTTTACTGTGCTGGCCACGCGCCCCTTTACTGTGCTGGCCACGCGCCCCTTTACTGTGCTGGCCACGCGCCCCTTTACTGTGCTGGCCACGCGCCCCTTTACTGTGCTGGCCACGCGCCCCTTTACTGTGCTGGCCACGCGCCCCTTTACTGTGCTGGCCACGCGCCCCTTTACTGTGCTGGCCACGCGCCCCTTTACTGTGCTGGCCACGCGCCCCTTTACTGTGCTGGCCACGCGCCCCTTTACTGTGCTGGCCACGCGCCCCTTTACTGTGCTGGCCACGCGCCCCTTTACTGTGCTGGCCACGCGCCCCTTTACTGTGCTGGCCACGCGCCCCTTTACTGTGCTGGCCACGCGCCCCTTTACTGTGCTGGCCACGCGCCCCTTTACTGTGCTGGCCACGCGCCCCTTTACTGTGCTGGCCACGCGCCCCTTTACTGTGCTGGCCACGCGCCCCTTTACTGTGCTGGCCACGCGCCCCTTTACTGTGCTGGCCACGCGCCCCTTTACTGTGCTGGCCACGCGCCCCTTTACTGTGCTGGCCACGCGCCCCTTTACTGTGCTGGCCACGCGCCCCTTTACTGTGCTGGCCACGCGCCCCTTTACTGTGCTGGCCACGCGCCCCTTTACTGTGCTGGCCACGCGCCCCTTTACTGTGCTGGCCACGCGCCCCTTTACTGTGCTGGCCACGCGCCCCTTTACTGTGCTGGCCACGCGCCCCTTTACTGTGCTGGCCACGCGCCCCTTTACTGTGCTGGCCACGCGCCCCTTTACTGTGCTGGCCACGCGCCCCTTTACTGTGCTGGCCACGCGCCCCTTTACTGTGCTGGCCACGCGCCCCTTTACTGTGCTGGCCACGCGCCCCTTTACTGTGCTGGCCACGCGCCCCTTTACTGTGCTGGCCACGCGCCCCTTTACTGTGCTGGCCACGCGCCCCTTTACTGTGCTGGCCACGCGCCCCTTTACTGTGCTGGCCACGCGCCCCTTTACTGTGCTGGCCACGCGCCCCTTTACTGTGCTGGCCACGCGCCCCTTTACTGTGCTGGCCACGCGCCCCTTTACTGTGCTGGCCACGCGCCCCTTTACTGTGCTGGCCACGCGCCCCTTTACTGTGCTGGCCACGCGCCCCTTTACTGTGCTGGCCACGCGCCCCTTTACTGTGCTGGCCACGCGCCCCTTTACTGTGCTGGCCACGCGCCCCTTTACTGTGCTGGCCACGCGCCCCTTTACTGTGCTGGCCACGCGCCCCTTTACTGTGCTGGCCACGCGCCCCTTTACTGTGCTGGCCACGCGCCCCTTTACTGTGCTGGCCACGCGCCCCTTTACTGTGCTGGCCACGCGCCCCTTTACTGTGCTGGCCACGCGCCCCTTTACTGTGCTGGCCACGCGCCCCTTTACTGTGCTGGCCACGCGCCCCTTTACTGTGCTGGCCACGCGCCCCTTTACTGTGCTGGCCACGCGCCCCTTTACTGTGCTGGCCACGCGCCCCTTTACTGTGCTGGCCACGCGCCCCTTTACTGTGCTGGCCACGCGCCCCTTTACTGTGCTGGCCACGCGCCCCTTTACTGTGCTGGCCACGCGCCCCTTTACTGTGCTGGCCACGCGCCCCTTTACTGTGCTGGCCACGCGCCCCTTTACTGTGCTGGCCACGCGCCCCTTTACTGTGCTGGCCACGCGCCCCTTTACTGTGCTGGCCACGCGCCCCTTTACTGTGCTGGCCACGCGCCCCTTTACTGTGCTGGCCACGCGCCCCTTTACTGTGCTGGCCACGCGCCCCTTTACTGTGCTGGCCACGCGCCCCCTTTACTGTGCTGGCCACGCGCCCCTTTACTGTGCTGGCCACGCGCCCCTTTACTGTGCTGGCCACGCGCCCCTTTACTGTGCTGGCCACGCGCCCCTTTACTGTGCTGGCCACGCGCCCCTTTACTGTGCTGGCCACGCGCCCCTTTACTGTGCTGGCCACGCGCCCCTTTACTGTGCTGGCCACGCGCCCCTTTACTGTGCTGGCCACGCGCCCCTTTACTGTGCTGGCCACGCGCCCCTTTACTGTGCTGGCCACGCGCCCCTTTACTGTGCTGGCCACGCGCCCCTTTACTGTGCTGGCCACGCGCCCCTTTACTGTGCTGGCCACGCGCCCCTTTACTGTGCTGGCCACGCGCCCCTTCACTGCCGTCTGCTCTCTCCTAGGATTCTTAACCCCTTCAGCTGCACAGACTAGGTAGCTGCAGACAGTGACAATTCTGGGCACAGGAGCTGACAGACTAGAGAGAGCATTGCACAAGAAGGTAGAAGGAAGATCCTGTGTGTATTAGCAGTGTCATTATACAGCTGGGACTTGTAGTCCTACACATACAACACGCTGCAGAGTCTCCCAGCAGGCAGACATGTCACTCAGGGCAGCTCTTGTATCCGCTCCCTTAGCAGTGTCATTATACAGCTGGGACTTGTAGTCCTACACATACAACACGCTGCAGAGTCTCCCAGCAGGCAGACATGTCACTCAGGGCAGCTCTTGTATCCGCTCCCTTAGCAGTGTCATTATACAGCTGGGACTTGTAGTCCTGCACATACAACACGCTGCAGAGTCTCCCAGCAGGCAGACATGTCACTCAGGGCAGCTCTTGTATCCGCTCCCTTAGCAGTGTCATTATACAGCTGGGACTTGTAGTCCTGCACATACAACACGCTGCAGAGTCTCCCAGCAGGCAGACATGTCACTCAGGGCAGCTCTTGTATCCGCTCCCTTAGCAGTGTCATTATACAGCTGGGACTTGTAGTCCTACACATACAACATGCTGCAGAGTCTCCCAGCAGGCAGACATGTCACTCAGGGCAGCTCTTGTATCCGCTCCCTTAGCAGTGTCATTATACAGCTGGGACTTGTAGTCCTACACATACAACATGCTGCAGAGTCTCCCAGCAGGCAGACATGTCACTCAGGGCAGCTCTTGTATCCACTCCCTTAGCAGTGCAGGGAGAGGGGCACAGATTGTTTTTATTGCATGTAAACAAAGGGCCAGAAATGAACCAGGGAAATGAGGAAATATATATATATTATTATTATTTTTTTTTTTTGCATAAAACTTGCTTAGCTATATATTGCTGCCCATCAGATTTTCAGTGATATATATATTATACAGACTGTGTAGAATCAGGGCAGCACACCTAGTAACAAACCGATGGGTGACGGGGGTGTGAACACCTTACCAAGGTGTATGATATAGAACAAGGAAGGACACCGCAGCACATCCGTTGGTGAAAAGTAGTGGATCTTTATTCACCCTTGCGACGTTTCAGTCCAGGCTTGATAATAGTCCCAGCAAGTGGACTGAAACGTCGCAAGGGTGAATAAAGATCCACTACTTTTCACCAACGGATGTGCTGCGGTGTCCTTCCTTGTTTTATATATATATATATATATAATCTATATCTCTCACACATACACATATATTTTTTTTTTCATAACTCGGACAACCCCTTTAATGGCAGGCATATTGGTTGTCACCCAGCTTTCCCAGGAACAGATAGAATTATGAAACGGTTACGTTAATCTTTAGTAATGTGATAATAAGAAGTCGTCTTTAGGTCTCTACTGGTATTTTCTTGGGGGGGGGATAATTATCTGTATGAGGGGCGCCCCCAGGGGCGTGCTCTGTGCTGCAGATCTCAGATTAGGCTTGAATAATAGATGTCTGTCTCGGTTCTTGTCCCCGGGACGCTGCGGCTCGTGTGGTTCTTTCCCGTACGGTGTAACTGTAGCGTTCGCAGTGATCCGCCCCCGGATGAGCAGAGACCCGGAGGAATACTGCATGGTCTGTAATTAAAGAAAATCCTGAGGGGGTTTAGGATGAGGAATGATTCCCCCCCCCCCATATATAAAATTCATCGGGCATCTCATCACCAAGACGAGTGACATTCAAGTAAGAAGAAATATGCTAAAATATGGAAATTATGGAAAAATACTTACAAATATATTTTATGGAGCTTTTCGTGTGGAGACTGATGGAAGCGGTTGTTACAAGTCATTTAAACAGAAGCCTTCACTTGGATAGACCCCTAAACTGATGGATGGGGGTGTCCCCAGTAAATGGCATTATGAAGTGCTGGGGGAGGGGTGACACCTGACAAATTGAAGTCACTTGCCCTGTACTGATCCTGAGTTACATCCTGTATTATACTCCAGAGCTGCACTCACTATTCTGCTGGTGGAGCCACTGTGTACATACATTACTTATCCTGTACTGATCCTGAGTTACATCCTGTATTATACTCCAGAGCTGCACTCACTATTCTGCTGGTGCAGTCACCGTGTACATACATTACTGATCCTGTACTGATCCTGGGTTACATCCTGTATTATACTCCAGAGCTGCACTCACTATTCTGCTGGTGGAGCCACTGTGTACATACATTACTTATCCTGTACTGATCCTGAGTTACATCCTGTATTATACTCCAGAGCTGCGCTCACTATTCTGCTGGTGCAGTCACTGTGTACATACATTACTTATCCTGTACTGATCCTCAGTTATATCCTGTATTACACTCCAGAGCTGCACTCACTATTCTGCTGGTGCATTCACTGTGTACATACATTACTGATCCTGAGTTACATCCTGTATTATACTCCAGAGCTGCACTCACTATTCTGCTTGTTGTCATTGGAAACAGTCAGCAAGTTTGTCATCACACGCTCTCTTACAGCTTTGCTGAGCTTTTATAATACAGGGTGCAGTTAATTTTTCCTACATCTGATGACTGTCTGGAGCCAGGTGTACAGATGCACCTCCCAGTATTCTCTGACCTACCAGGTAGGTTTGCATTTTCCTGCGCTCAGGTATCGGGTTCACTTTGGGGTAATGACCCGTTGAGCTGCCCGCTCTGCCGGACCCTCAGTATCTCCCCCGCACTTGCTCCTGGACTCTCAGGCCTGCAGAAACATATGGTGTCTGACTGACAGACTGGAGCGGCGAGTAATTACTTTACTGCAGTTAATTACTGACGAGCTTTTCCTGAATGTTTTGCTCATTAAGATGGTTATTTTGGATTTTTAATTGAGTTATCGCCCTGAACGCGCTGTATAGCCGACCACACTCCTCTGGAGAATCCACCCCTATCCCTAAGGCCTATCCCGAGCATGTCCATGTGTCTGTGCAGAAGTCAGATTTGTCATGCAGACTGATACATTGTAGCAAAGCCATTCTCAGCTGTATGAGCAGGACTGGTCCTGAGGATGACCGGCTGCACAGTGACTGTATGGAGGGGACACATTGTATCTGCCCAGTGACTGTATGGAGGGGACACATTGTATCTGCACAGTGACTGTGTGGAGGGGACACATTGTATCTGCACAGTGACTGTATGGAGGGGACACATTGTATCTGCACAGTGACTGTATGGAGGTGACGCATTGTATCTGCCCAGTGACTGTATGGAGGTGACACATTGTATCTGCACAGTGACTGTGTGGAGGGGACACATTGTATCTGCACAGTGACTGTGTGGAGGGGACACATTGTATCTGCACAGTGACTGTGTGGAGGTGACACATTGTATCTGCACAGTGACTGTATGGAGGGGACACATTGTATCTGCACAGTGACTGTATGGAGGGGACACATTGTATCTGCACAGTGACTGTATGGAGGGGACACATTGTATCTGCACAGTGACTGTGTGGAGGGGACACATTGTATCTGCACAGTGACTGTGTGGAGGGGACACATTGTATCTGCACAGTGACTGTATGGAGGGGACACATTGTATCTGCACAGTGACTGTATGGAGGGGACACATTGTATCTGCACAGTGACTGTATGGAGGGGACACATTGTATCTGCACAGTGACTGTGTGGAGGTGACACATTGTATCTGCACAGTGACTGTATGGAGGGGACACATTGTATCTGCACAGTGACTGTATGGAGGGGACACATTGTATCTGCACAGTGACTGTATGGAGGGGACACATTGTATCTGCACAGTGACTGTGTGGAGGGGACACATTGTATCTGCACAGTGACTGTGTGGAGGGGACACATTGTATCTGCACAGTGACTGTGTGGAGGTGACACATTGTATCTGCACAGTGACTGTATGGAGGGGACACATTGTATCTGCACAGTGACTGTATGGAGGGGACACATTGTATCTGCACAGTGACTGTGTGGAGGGGACACATTGTATCTGCACAGTGACTGTATGGAGGGGACACATTGTATCTGCACAGTGACTGTATGGAGGGGACACATTGTATCTGCACAGTGACTGTATGGAGGGGACACATTGTATCTGCACAGTGACTGTATGGAGGTGACACATTGTATCTGCACAGTGACTGTATGGAGGTGACACATTGTATCTGCACAGTGACTGTGTGGAGGGGACACATTGTATCTGCACAGTGACTGTGTGGAGGGGACACATTGTATCTGCACAGTGACTGTGTGGAGGGGACACATTGTATCTGCACAGTGACTGTATGGAGGGGACACATTGTATCTGCACAGTGACTGTGTGGAGGGGACACATTGTATCTGCACAGTGGATGGTAGAATGCTATTCGTTACATTGTTACTGTCTCCGGCTGATTGAGGGTTGGGCATTGCTGTAGTTTGCAGATTGCAATCGTTAGTCAGTGTCTTACTCCTTTACGTTCCGTAATCTTTCCTGCGTCAGGTGACTGCCTTCCTCTGGAGTCCCGTCTGCGCCGAGCGATGTCGTAAATGACGCGGGAATGAACTCGCAGAAAACAATACATCAGCGTAAAAAGCTTTTGTGGTAGAAGCGTTGCTGAGGGCAGAGTATTTAACCTGCTAATTATCCCTGTGATTGACTACCTACCTCCTGAATGATGGTAGGAGCCAGCAGCGCGCCAAGTGAGGGGGTGAGGACGCCTCATTGACATGCACGCAATTGTACGAATGCTAATCCGCTCGAAAACTTGCAAATTGTGATCTATTGTTAACTGATGAGCGCCCTTCGATTTTTCCATTTCCTTAATGCACTGCAGACAAGTGATGGGGCCCCGCGGGGTCACAATATTCCAGGGCCGACACCTAGATACATAGTAACCGGCATACATCCTGTCAGATCCTAAAGAAGACCCCAAGAGAAGAAGATGGTATAGATGGGGCCCCCAACAGCCAGTAGAATAAAGGGGAGGGCCTTGGTTCATAGCACTGAGGAGCTTAAAGGGGTATCCCTACCTTTTAGACTAGAGAGAGCTGCAGAGGCGCATGGCCACCTCTCCACTGTCTGTCTGGGTGCAGCCGCTGCCTCATTTGGGAGGTGGGGGTCCCAGAGGTGGGACTACCATCTATTAGAATGGAAAGCCCCTTAAAGGGACAGCGCAGTGATGCATTAATGGCGTAAGGATATACATTCATTGTCTGGAGGGGGTCCGCCTGCTGAGACCGCCACCTGGTATAGCCACAGCCCTTAGTCCAGGGGAGCGTTGTGGCCCCTTAAAGATATACTATAAATGCTAAGCATAGCATTACCCCTTTAAATGGGATTTCTGGAGTTACAAACACAGGGCTGCCTACTTGTAGAACAGCGCCACCCCCTCCCGTGGGTTGTACTTGGTACTGCAGCTCAGCTCCACTGAGGTGAATAGGGATGTGTTGTAATACCGCACACAGCCTGTGGTGTACATAACCCTGTACAAGCCCTTGAAGGGCGGCATGTTCACACGTCCGAGATATTGGCCATGGCTCTGTCGATCTATAGAGGACTTGTAGAAGCTGCGCCGGCCCCAGCCGCGCCCTCGTTTCCAGCGCTGGCGTACAGATGCTATAAAACTCTTGGCCGGAGCCTTTTACCTCATTCTGCTTTTTTGGCTCGGCCGCTCCTCCGCATTAAAACGTTAAATTCAATTTACGGCCGAGGCTTTTACATGTGGAGGTAATTCGGATTGTATGGGGAAAGCGGGAGGCGCAGGATGTAAGGCTGCACAGAGGTTGCGGGTGTAGACTGTCAATGGTGAGCAGAATATGCTCATCCTGAGCTACCTGGTGCATGAATAGAATGCTACTACATTGGTAAGGACTGGTTCAAAAGAGACTTCTTCTCCCGTGCTGCGTGTCTGATCTGACAGGACGTCTCCTGCACAGCCAACAAGGCGGCCCGTGGCTCCGAACCGCAGTGTGAATCTGCCGCGACATCCTTATCGTTGATGTTTGATTAAATGAGTGTAGTGTTGTGATTCACTGACAGGCATCGGTGATCTTCATGACATGGCAGGTACCATGTGAGCTGTTGATTGAACGTTTCTGAAAACCTCCATGCTTTTCACTGCAGGCTGCAGTACTGGCCAATGCTGAAACATTGTCACAATATTTAGATCAAACCATACAGGACAGGACCGGTTTATGTGCAGCCTCTTGGGTTTCCATTGCCCGGGTCATGGCCACCCTCATGTCACATGTTTCACTGGTGTGCGGAGGGACCTGGAGCGCAGCTCTTGAGTCTCATGGTCATTCCTGGGAAGGCAAATTCGGCAACTCAATCAATCTTGTAGATTTGCCCTAAAGTTCTCAGTTTATTATAGTACAGGATCATTATAAGAGGAGCGGCTGATATCAGTCACATTATTACAGTACAGCAGCGTTACAAGAGGAGCGGCTGATATCAGTCCCATTATTACAGTACAGCAGCGTTATAAGAGGAGCGGCTGATATCAGTCCCATTATTACAGTACAGCAGCGTTATAAGAGGAGCGGCTGATATCAGTCCCATTATTACAGTACAGCAGCGTTATAAGAGGAGCGGCTGATATCAGTCCCATTATTACAGTACAGCAGCGTTATAAGAGGAGCGGCTGATATCAGTCACATTATTACAGTACTGCAGCAATATAAGAGGAGCAGTGGATATCAGTCACATTATTACAGTACAGCAGCGTTATAAGAGGAGCAGCTGATATCAGTCACATTATTACAGTACTGCAGCGTTATAAGAGGAGCAGCTGATATCAGTCACATTATTACAGTACTGCAGCGTTATAAGAGGAGCGGCTGATATCAGTCCCATTATTACAGTACAGCAGTGTTATAAGAGGAGCGGCGGATATCGGTGACATTATTACAGTACAGCAGCGTTATAAGAGGAGCGGCTGATATCGGTCACATTACTACAGTACAGCAGCGTTATAAGAGGAGCGGCTGATATCAGTCCCATTATTACAGTACAGCAGCGTTATAAGAGGAGCGGCTGATATCAGTGACATTATTACAGTACAGCAGCGTTATAAGAGGAGCGGCTGATATCGGTCACGTTATTACAGTACAGCAGCGTTATAAGAGGAGCGGCTGATATCGGTCACATTATTACAGTACAGCAGTGTTATAAGAGGAGCGGCTGATATCGGTCACTTTATTACAGTACAGGAGCGTTATAAGAGGAGCGGCTGATATCGGTCACATTATTACAGTACAGCAGCGTTATAAGAGGAGCGGCTGATATCGGTCACATTATTACAGTACAGGAGTGTTATAAGAGGAGCGGCTGATATCAGTCACATTATTACAGTACTGCAGCGTTATCAGAGGAGCGGCTGATATCAGTCCCATTATTACAGTACAGCAGCGTTATCAGAGGAGCGGCTGATATCAGTCACATTATTACAGTACAGCAGCGTTATAAGAGGAGCGGCTGATATCGGTCACATTATTACACTGAAGCGGCTGACACCGGTCACATTATTACAGTACAGGAGTGTTATAAGAGGAGCGGCTGATATCAGTCCCATTATTACAGTACAGCAGCGTTATAAGAGGAGCGGCTGATATCAGTCACATTATTACAGTACAGCAGCGTTATAAGAGGAGCGGCTGATATCGGTCACTTTATTACAGTACAGGAGCGTTATAAGAGGAGCGGCTGATATCGGTCACATTATTACAGTACAGGAGTGTTATAAGAGGAGCGGTGGATATCAGTCACATTATTACAGTACAGGAGCGTTATAAGAGGAGCGGCTGATATCGGTCACATTATTACACTGGAGCGGCTGACACCAGTCACGTTATTACAGTACAGCGGGGTGAGGTTCTGTATGGCTCTGTAATGGGGTGAGCTCTGGTTCTCAGTATGTGTCTGTGAATGAGACCATAATACATAGAATGCGGACCCCCATAAGGTGGATCCTGTGGGAGGTCTTCCTGTTCACACCTGCAGAGCGAGGGGCGAGGAGGAGGCGGCTGCTTGTGCGAACATGTCGTCTTCCGGAAGGAATCTGGAAAATGTGAGGCTGCCCTGGAAAGTGTGACGGCAGGGGCCGAAGATCTGCCTGTGACCAGTATCGCTCGGCTCTGCTACATACGAGCAGTGCATACTTACTGACCTCTGATCATCGTGTCAACCATTTCAGTCATTTCTGAGCCACATCCGATTCTGGGAAAGCTGGGTGACTAACATTTTGGCCACTGATTAGATTCACCCAGCTTTCCAGGGCCCTGAATGCATTCCCCAGAGACGCAGCTCCTGCTAAAACAGGAAAACTGACGGGTAGAAAGGCTGCGCTGTGCGCGGATCCGTTCAGATAATACGACCGTCTGCATCCGTTCTGGACGGATCCATTTGTATTATTTGTAACATAGCCAGGACGGATCCGTTTTCTATTGTGCCAGATTGTTTCAGAGAAAACGGATCCGTCCCCATTGACTTACATTGTGCGCCAGGACGGATCCGTTTGGCTGCAGGCAGCGTTTTGGCGTCCGCCGCCAGAGCGGAACGGAGACGGATCGGAGGCAAACTGACGCATTCTGAGCGGATCCTTCTACATTCAGAATCATTAGAATGCAAACTGATCCGTTTTGGACGCTGAGCCCTGAACGGATCTCAGAAACGGAAACCAGAACGCCTGTGTAAGAGGAGACTTACCTGACAGACGGAGGCGGATGCAGCTTCCTGATCTACCTTTTTTTCCCACTTTCTCTTCATTTTGAAGATCTCTGCTTGCAGTATTTGAATACATGCAGAAGCCCAGTCCAGGACTAGTCCTGTATCCACAATGCATACTTACAGCGGTTTGTTACAATGTATCACTCTGTCATCACAGCAGGTTTATAGTCTGTTATGCAAGCATCGAATGGTCCTATTCACTGTCAGCAAGCAGACATAATGGAAATGAGGATGAATTGGAAGGGCAGAGGGGGAGACTTATCAAAACGGGCTAATGGAAAAGGGGCTTAGTTGCCCATAGCAACCAATCAGATTCCACTTGTAATCTTCCAAAGGAGCTTTGCGATCTGATTGGTTGCTATGGGCAACTCGGCCTCTTTTCCTTTGCGCCAGTTTCGATAAATCTCCCCCAAGGTCTGTTAGAGATGACGGTGATTTACATAGGACTGCCGCCCCCTCCACCACTCCGCCGGTGATTCTCAGGATCCGGCCGCGTTCACCTCAGTCTCTCCTTTGAAATCTTAATCTGTATTTTTTTTATTAAATCTCCCCCCGAGGCGACTTTTTTTTTTTTTTTTTTTTCCTTCTGTATTTTTTGGCAGAACCCCAGATTCTGGAAGGAGCGAATGTTTCCCAGTGTGAGATAACCTGGAGCGAGGAGAAGTGTGAGCGCTGCTCCTGCTGGAGGTGGAGGACTGGTGGCCTGAGAGCGGGCGCTCTCTGGAACACAGGCCACTTGTTTACAGGGCGCCAGCGGAATATGTGAGGCCTGCGAACAGCGGGGACTCTATTCAGTCCTTGCTGGGAATGTGAGCAGCCTCGCCCTCTGTGACTCCTCACCTTCCAGCATAGCAGAGCCCAACACAGCGCAGCACAGCAGAGCCGGAGAGGGGTGTAGTGATGAGGTTAGAAACCTGGTGAATGCATCCCTGAGAGATCACCAGGACGGAGAACCCTGTACAGCACCTTATACATAGGAGGCGGTATTATAGTACTTATATTCCTGTACATAGGAGGCAGTATTATAGTAGTTATATTCTTGTACATAGGAGCAGTATTATAGTACATATATTCTTGTACATAGGAGGCAGTATTATAGTAGTTATATTCCTGTACATAGGAGGCAGTATTATAGTAGTTATATTCCTGTACATAGGAGCAGTATTATAGTAGTTATATTCTTGTACATAGGAGCAGTATTATAGTAGTTATATTCTTGTACATAGGAGCAGTATTATAGTAGTTATATTCTAGTACATAGGAGCAGTATTATAGTAGTTATATTCTTGTACATGGGAGGCAGTATTATAGTAGTTATATTCTTGTACATAGGAGCAGTATTATAGTAGTTATATTCTAGTACATAGGAGCAGTATTATAGTAGTTATATTCTTGTACATAGGAGGCAGTATTATAGTAGTTATATTCTTGTACATAGGAGCAGTATTATAGTAGTTATATTCTTGTACATAGGAGGCAGTATTATAGTAGTTATATTCCTGTACATAGGGGCAGTATTATAGTAGTTATATTCCTGTACATAGGGGCAGTATTATAGTAGTTATATTCTTGTACATAGGAGGCAGTATTATAGTAGTTATATTCCTGTACATAGGAGGCAGTATTATAGTAGTTATATTCCTGTACATAGGAGCAGTATTATAGTAGTTATATTCTTGTACATAGGAGCAGTATTATAGTAGTTATATTCTTGTACATAGGAGCAGTATTATAGTAGTTATATTCCTGTACATAGGAGGCAGTATTATAGTAGTTATATTCTTGTACATAGGAGGCAGTATTATAGTAGTTATATTCTTGTACATAGGAGCAGTATTATAGTAGTTATATTCTTGTACATAGGAGCAGTATTATAGTAGTTATATTCCTGTACATAGGAGCAGTATTATAGTAGTTATATTCCTGTACATAGGAGCAGTATTATAGTAGTTATATTCTTGTACATAGGAGCAGTATTATAGTAGTTATATTCCTGTACATAGGAGCAGTATTATAGTAGTTATATTCTTGTACATAGGAGCAGTATTATAGTAGTTATATTCTTGTACATAGGAGCAGTATTATAGTAGTTATATTCTTGTACATAGGAGCAGTATTATAGTAGTTATATACTTGTACATAGGAGCAGTATTATAATAGTTATATTCTTGTACATAGGATCAGTATTATAGTAGTTATATTCTTGTACATAGGAGGCAGTATTATAGTAGTTATATTCTTGTACATAGGAGCAGTATTATAGTAGTTATATCCTTGTACATAGGAGGCAGTATTATTGTAGTTATATACTTGTACATAGGAGCAGTATTATAGTAGTTATATTCTTGTACATAGAAGGCAGTATTATAGTAGTAATATTCTTGTACATAGGAGCAGTATTATAGTAGTTATATTCTTGTACATGGGAGCAGTATTATAGTAGTTATATCCTTGTACATAGGAGGCAGTATTATAGTAGTTATATTCTTGTACATAGGAGGCAGTATTATAGTAGTTATATTCTTGTACATAGGAGGCAGTATTATAGTAGTTATATTCTTGTACATAGGAGGCAGTATTATAGTAGTTATATTCTTGTACATAGGAGCAGTATTATAGTAGTTATATTCTTGTACATAGGAGCAGTATTATAGTAGTTATATTCTTGTACATAGGAGCAGTATTATAGTAGTTATATTCCTGTACATAGGAGCAGTATTATAGTAGTTATAGTCTTGTACATAGGAGCAGTATTATAGTAGTTATAGTCTTGTACATAGGAGCAGTATTATAGTAGTTATATTCTTGTACATAGGAGCCAGTATTATATTAGGTATAGTAGTAGTGTTGAGGTCATGTTACTATTGTTGGACCCCTGAGTGCATCTTCTTATTGCCTCGGTCTAGGTCTTGTGCACGGTATTTCCCCCGAACCTTACATAAAACCTCTAGGTGCCTCCATATTCTTGCAGGAGACGTTATTTGTGACATCTGTTTCCTCTTCTATACGGTTTATTATCTGTTTCTGGCAGAGAGACCATTAAATGCGCTGAGGATCCGCGGGTTCATATGCAGTGTGACGGTGAATGGTCGCGCTCTCTGCCGCTTTATGGTTACTTTACTACAGGCATTAAATAAAACGCTGAGTTCTCTCTCTTTGTGCATTTCGATGGAAGCTGGACCGGAGCGGATAGCTGCGTATCCTCAGCACGGTTTTCCACAGATGCCCCACCCCCCACATTAGGAGTCTTTTGACATTTGTTGCATTTAACGGCTGCGTCTCTTCTGCCGCCGTTACCTTCCCACTGGTTAATGCCAGGGCCGTCTTTAATATTGATTGGACCCTGGGCAAAAATTTACTTGTGCCCCCTGGATCCCGCCTTCCCACACCCTAGCGTGTAATCACAGCCTCCACCACAACACACACAAAGTCCAGTGAATGACTGTAAATACTTCCAGTTCTGAAGACTCCAGCGGCTCAGGATCAGAGCTCTGGGCAGCTGGGCTCCGGCTGGAAGTGGGCACCGCTCTGCAGGAAAGAGACCAGGGCTCGGCTCACCCTCATGTTACAGTGCACCCCACAGTATGCAGTATAGCACCCTATAGTATACAGCACCCCACAGTATGCAGTATAGCACCCTATAGTATACAGAACTCCACAGTATGCAGTATAGCACCCTATAGTATACAGCACCACACAGTATGCAGTATAGCACCCTATAGTATACAGCACCCCACAGTATGCAGTATAGCACCCCACACTATACAGCACCCCACAGTATGCAGTATAGCACCCCACACTATACAGTACCCCACAGTATGCAGTATAGCACCCTATAGTATACAGAACCCCACAGTATGCAGTATAGCACCCCACACTATACAGTACCCCACAGTATGCAGTATAGCACCCTATAGTATACAGAACCCCACAGTATGCAGTATAGCACCCCACACTATACAGTACCCCACAGTATATAGTAGAGCAGTATACAGCACCCCACAGTATACAGCACCCCACAGTATACAGCACCCCACAGTATACAACACCTCACAGTATAGAGTAGAGCAGTATAGCACCTCATCATATACAGCACCCCAAACTATACACGATACAGCACCCACACTATACAGACCCCCACACTATACAGTACAGCAGTATAGCACCTCACAATGTACAGCACCCACAGTATACAGTATACAGCCCCCCACAGTATACAGTACAGCAGTATAGCTCCCCACAGTATACAGCTCCCCACAGTATACAGCTCCCCACAGTATACAGCCCCCCACAGTATACAGTACAGCAGTATAGCACTCCACAATATACAGCACCCACAGTATATAGCCCCCCACAGTATACAGTACAGCAGTATAGCACACCACAATATACAACACCCACAGTATACAGTATACAGCCCCCCACAGTATACAATACAGCAGTATAGCACTCCACAGTATACAGTACAGCAGTATAGCACTCCACAATATACAGCACCCACAGTATACAGTACAGCAGTATAGCACTCCACAGTATACAGCCCCCCACAGTATACAGTACAGCAGTATAGCACTCCACAATATACAGCACCCACAGTATACAGCCCCCACAGTATACAGTACAGCAGTATAGCACTCCACAGTATACAGCACCCCACTATACAGTAGTTTACAGTATATTAGCATAACAGCCCCTGTCACCTTTTTCTGATGTAATCTTCACAAAAAAAAGTTCCACAGTTAAGGCAAACTTTTACAGCAACACTCCTGGTAGGACCTTGATGACCTCATAGCCATGTGACCAGTAATATTGCTAGGTTACTGGTCACATGGTGATGATGTCATCTAAGGTCCTAGATCACAGCTCTCACAGTACACTGCCTGGAGTGCCGGCAGGCATGGCAGCACCCTCTGTGTAGCTGACCGCCTGACACCCGGGGCAGTGGCCAGCAGGGCTCAAGAGGCAGCTGCCTTGGGCCCCCCAGGAACAACTGGGTCCGGGGCAGCTGCCTCTTTTGCCCCTTGTTAAAGACGGCCCTGATTAATGCTCTATTGACAACGTTATTGTGGAAGTCTTTGAGTTGTCTCCCATCTTTCCCAGTCTCCCGAGCTGTGGGGCTCAGCGCCATTTTTAGGCTCCTTGTCTCTTGAAAGTCACCTTATTGACTGAATGCCATTTGTCGCATTGTGTGGGTCATTGAAGGACTGAAACGCGTGGATTGCGTCTCCGACCATCCAGATTATTGTCCTGTGGTAACTTCGGGTGGAAACCATTACCATGGAGGGGGTCCCCTTTCTCGCTGTGTCCTGGCCGTCATCTCGCGGCACGTGTTCTTATCATGACATCATACCATGGTTAGGTGAGGTCCGCATCCGTTTGGAGCTTTGACAACCTGCTTCCCCCCCATTTCTGTGGTGCTGGTTGTCAGCATACTATACAATGTGTAGATCCTAAGGGTCTAAACTTTCTGAGAGAGAAAGCTGTTCAGTCCTAACAAGACCAGAAATCTCTTGTCTGAGTGCAGCCTGCAGTGTAAAGAATGGGGGCTTTCATTCTCATTGCCATGGATACATCCAGGGTTATGTCCATATGCGTATCTTCCAGTAGTCTCGAACTGGCGCTGACCTTCATATGTTCTGTGGTTTTGAGATTCCAGTTTGGGGGGGGGGTAAATCTCTATGTATCCTGTAAATACACTTGATTGTGGTCTTTATACTCGGTATACATGTTTGTAGGCTTTAATGTTCATATCACAGATTTCTGGGAAGAAACCTCCATGCTTTACACTGCAGGCTGAATGTAATGCAAAATAGATGCATGGTATCTGATAGACTGACTTCAGATCTCTTCTGCACAGAGATGGAGCAGTTAGGTGGATTTACCCTGTATCTCTTCCGGTGACAGGACACTTGACGGGATGTCTCGGGAGATGGCGGCACGACATCTTGACATTTTCCTCGGACGTCGCCCTGGAGGATTTTCTGGTCGGCGATATGACTTGTGCTCAGATGTTCGCAGAGTGACGGCACCGGTTGTGATGAGAGCGGATTATTACCCCCCTTGTTTGGCCGATCGTCCTCATGGGAAGTAATTAGGAGCGGAGTCCCGGCCTCCAGGGACGCTCGCTGCCCATTGGACGATGTCATTAGTCCGTCCGCGCTCATCTTGTGTCGCACGAGTAGCAGTATGAGGTCCAGTGCGGTGGCGGGTGACAGGACGAGTGCAAAGTTATGACTCAGTTCACGATGCGGGAATTAGTGACCCCGTATGGCGGTTGTAAGTTATCGCTCCGCCTTGTTTACCGTAGGCCGATACTGAAATTCTACGACTCGTCTATCGCCAAATGTTGCATGTTTGGAAAAAGTGTATTAACATGCATCCTTTTAGACTGGACCCTGGAAGTAACCATGACAACCACAATGAAAACCTTCATACTTTACACTGCAGACTGCATCGCGACCTGGAAGCCGTTCAGATAGATGTAAGGTTTATGTCAAATAGTGACCATATCCTATTGATAGTTATTGGACGGGTCTGCTGGTCCCGGAGCCAAGAGGAGCAACCCTGTGATTGAATGTTCATCCGCGGTGGGAGTGGCATGGCGGCCGTGGAGGCGGCCTGCGGCTGAGGAGTGGCAGGCGGCCGTGGAGGCGGCTGCGGTGGGAGGTGGCAGGCGGCCGTGGAGGCCGGCTGCGGTGGGAGTGGCAGGCGGCCGTGGAGGCGGCTGCGGTGGGAGTGGCAGGCGGCCGTGGAGGCGGCTGCGGTGGGAGTGGCAGGCGGCCGTGGAGGCGGCTGCGGTGGGAGTGGCAGGCGGCCGTGGAGGCGGCTGCGGTGGGAGTGGCAGGCGGCCGTGGAGGCGGCTGCGGTGGGAGTGGCAGGCGGCCGTGGAGGCGGCTGCGGTGGGAGTGGCAGGCGGCCGTGGAGGCGGCTGCGGTGGGAGTGGCAGGCGGCCGTGGAGGCGGCTGCGGTGGGAGTGGCAGGCGGCCGTGGAGGCGGCTGCGGTGGGAGTGGCAGGCGGCCGTGGAGGCGGCTGCGGTGGGAGTGGCAGGCGGCCGTGGAGGCGGCTGCGGTGGGAGTGGCAGGCGGCCGTGGAGGCGGCTGCGGTGGGAGTGGCAGGCGGCCGTGGAGGCGGCTGCGGTGGGAGTGGCAGGCGGCCGTGGAGGCGGCTGCGGTGGGAGTGGCAGGCGGCCGTGGAGGCGGCTGCGGTGGGAGTGGCAGGCGGCCGTGGAGGCGGCTGCGGTGGGAGTGGCAGGCGGCCGTGGAGGAGGCCGCGGTGGGAGTGGCAGGCGGCCGTGGAGGAGGCCGCGGTGGGAGTGGCAGGCGGCCGTGGAGGAGGCCGCGGTGGGAGTGGCAGGCGGCCGTGGAGGAGGCCGCGGTGGGAGTGGCAGGCGGCCGTGGAGGAGGCCGCGGTGGGAGTGGCAGGCGGCCGTGGAGGCGGCCGCGGTGGGAGTGGCAGGCGGCCGTGGAGGAGGCCGCGGTGGGAGTGGCAGGCGGCCGTGGAGGCGGCCGCGGTGGGAGTGGCAGGCGGCCGTGGAGGCGGCTGCGGTGGGAGTGGCAGGCGGCCGTGGAGGCGGCCGCGGTGGGAGTGGCAGGCGGCCGTGGAGGAGGCCGC
Source organism: Bufo bufo (assembly GCF_905171765.1). NCBI lineage: Eukaryota > Metazoa > Chordata > Amphibia > Anura > Bufonidae > Bufo > Bufo bufo. The sequence goes on along the minus strand of NC_053398.1, from coordinate 2,497,001 downwards.
GGTGGGAGTGGCAGGCGGCCGTATGTGTTTTGCGCTCAGTAAAACGCTGATCCCCAAAAAATACAGATGACGTCCTTTTGGTGTCTGTATAGCATTTTTTTGCGCATCCATTGTAACAACGCCTATCCTTTTTCGCAAAACAGACAAGAATAGGACATGCTCTATGTTTTTTGCACGGCTATGGAACGGACATACGGAGGCGTACAGCACACGGTGTGCTGTGTCCACGTTTTTTGTGGACCCATTGAAATGAATGGGACCTCATCCAATCTGTAAGAAAAAAAAAAGAATGGACACCGACACAAAATACGTTGGTGCGATCGTCGCCTTCCTCCCATCCTGTAGTATTGCTTTATATCCAACCAGATCTGAGCACTTCACTGAAAACCAGAAGAGTGCAGCACCGGAGGGGATAACGCTGCCAGAATATCAGACCTTCTTGGATGGACCTTAAAGGGGTCCTTTCACTTCAGCAAATGGCCTTTATCCTGTAGAGAAAGTTAATACAAGGCTCTTCCTAATGTATTGTGATTCTCCATGTTGCCTCCTTTACTGGCTGCATTCATCTTTCCATCACATTATACACGGCTCGTTTCCATGGTTATGACCACCCTGTAATCCCGCAGCGGTGGTCGTGCTTGGACACTATAGAAGAAAGTGCTACCCTATGAGCACTCCCACGGTCCCAGCCACCAGAGGCCCATAGTGTGCAAGCACGACCACCACTGATGGATTGCAGGGTGCTTGTAACCTCTGCGCCGCCCTCCGGTGTCTCTGCGCCGCCCTCCGGTGTCTCTGCGCCGCCCTCCGGTGTCTCTGCGCCGCCCCAATCAATAAAGTTGTGATGTAATGAACTGTATAGAAGGAGGTGGTTGACGTTCTCGGCTGTAATCCTCTTCTCTTCGGCGCTGACGGACGGGGCCAGAGCCGGAGTCTCCGTAAATTTATTTTGAAAACTGTTCCTCATTGTGAAAGTTTAAAGTGACAACTGTCCAAAGCCCGCAGTGGTCGTCAGCTCGGGATGAGGTAAGGGGGGGACGTCAGGACCCAGTAAACCACTTCCAGCAAAGATGTGCGACCACTCGTATGGCCGCCATTACAGCTTTAAAGGGAGGTATCCAGCTTTTCTGCAGCCCTGATTTCCAGATCTGTTATGTCTATGGAGCTGGAGGGTTAGATTCTACAGTACGGGTAGAGTCGGCCTCTCTGTGCCCCTCCGGACCATAGACACGAAGAGCGAGACCCCAGGGGATGTGCGGCCGACGTAAGACCTGAAACATCCAGCGCGACTGACGACTGTACAGAAAGTGACCCTCACCGGAATAATGTCTGATACTGACCATACAGCGACTCTACTCGATACACGATGGGAGTCTTACTGCTCATCCGTGTATGGCTGCTGGGAGTAATAGTCACCATATGTAAGAACACTGCACAGTACCACTTCTCTTCTCCTGTATATACACTGCACAGTACCACTTCTCCTGTCCTGTATACCGGGTGTAATCCTCAGTATCTGCTCTTATTCTGTATATATATATATACACTGCACAGTACCACTTCTCCTGTCCTGTATACTGGGTGTAATCCTCAGTATCTGCTCTTATTCTGTATATATATACACTGCACAGTACCACTTCTCCTGTCCTGTATACTGGGTGTAATCCTCAGTATCTGCTCTTATTCTGTATATATATACACTGCACAGTACCGCTTCTCCTGTCCTGTATACCGGGTGTAATCCTCAGTATCTGCTCTTATTCTGTATATATACACTGCACAGTACCACTTCTCCTGTCCTGTATATATACACTGCACAGTACCACTTCTCCTGTCCTGTATACTGGGTGTAATCCTCAGTATCTGCTCTTATTCTGTGTATACACTGCACAGTACCACTTCTCCTGTCCTGTATACTGGGTGTAATCCTCAGTATCTGCTCTTATTCTGTATATATATACACTGCACAGTACCACTTCTCCTGTCCTGTATACTGGGTGTAATCCTCAGTATCTGCTCTTATTCTGTATATATATACACTGCACAGTACCACTTCTCCTGTCATGTATACTGGGTGTAATCCTCAGTATCTGCTCTTATTCTGTATATATATACACTGCACAGTACCACTTCTCCTGTCCTGTATACTGGGTGTAATCCTCAGTATCTGCTCTTATTCTGTATATATATACACTGCACAGTACCACCTCTCCTGTCCTATATACCGGGTGTAATCCTCAGTATCTGCTCTTATTCTGTATATATACACTGCACAGTACCACTTCTCCTGTCCTGTATACCGGGTGTAATCCTCAGTATCTGCTCTTATTCTGTATATATATATACACTGCACAGTACCACTTCTCCTGTCCTGTATACCGGGTGTAATCCTCAGTATCTGCTCTTATTCTGTATATATATATACACTGCACAGTACCACTTCTCCTGTCCTGTATACCGGGTGTAATCCTCAGTATCTGCTCTTATTCTGTATATATATATACACTGCACAGTACCACTTCTCCTGTCCTGTATACCGGGTGTAATCCTCAGTATCTGCTCTTATTCTGTATATATATATACACTGCACAGTACCACTTCTCCTGTCCTGTATACTGGGTGTAATCCTCAGTATCTTCTCTTATTCTGTATATATACACTGCACAGTACCACTTCTCCTGTCCTGTATACTGGGTGTAATCCTCAGTATCTGCTCTTATTCTGTGTGTGTGTGTGTGTGTGTGTATATATATATACACTGCACAGTACCACTTCTGTATTTCTGTACACGATGTCTCTGTCTCTCAGGATTGATGCGCTCTTGCAATGTATAAATCGTGGATCTTGATTGTGACCTTGGTGTCTCCTCCGGACGAATCGTTCTTGTCATGAATTTTATTAACCTCCTGTTTTTTCGACAGTTCGATTAAGTTCTTGGCTTACTTTGCAGATAATAAAAGTATATGGCGGTATTATTAGTGTGGACAACTGCCCCTCCTGATTACAGTACTCTTTACATGGTGAGGTTCCCAGCATATAACTGATACTGACAGCTATAAATACTTATAACGGTCGTTGCACAGAGGCCATTAATAAGAGCTCCGACTTTATATCAAATCCAATTTTTAATATCCTTAAAATAACTTCTCCAGTAAAACATGTAAAACTCGTCTGATGTTTGTTTTATGTAATCATAGTTTATAGAGGGGAAGAAGAAGACCTGAAACCTGACAAATCGGAGAGTACAAGACAATGATTAGTGCAAGTCACGGTGGATAAACTCCGATATAACCCGCCATACTGTACATCCACAGCAGTGTGATCCCGACTGTTACCTGACTGTATGTGGCGACGTCTAACAACTGCAATCAAGAAGAAATCACACAGAGGGCAATGAGAAGAGAATTTATTATAGAAAATAGACTGTTATTTTTAATTGTTCTATTATATGAACAGTATTATAGTAGTTTATATTTCTTGTACATAGGAGCGAGTATTTTAGTAGTTATATTCCTGTCTAGGAGGCAGTGTTATAGTAGTTATATTCTTGTACATGGATGGCAGTATATAGTAGTTATATTCTCTGTAACATAGGAGGCAGTATTATAGTAGTTATATTCTTTGTAACATAGGAAGGCAGTATTTTAGTAGTTATATTCTTGTTAATAGGAGGGCAGATATTTATTAGTTATATTCTTGTACATAGGAGTCAGTATTATAGTAGTTATATTCTTGTTATAGGAGCGTATTATAGTAAGTTTAGTTATATTCTTGCCCTCTACATAGGGAGGGCAGTAATATAGTGTTTATTCTTGTACATAGGTGGCAGTATTATAGTAGTTATATTTTTGTACATAGGAGGGCAGTATTATAGTAGTTATTTTTCTTGTACATAGGAGGCAGTTATTATAGTAGTTATATTCTTGTACATAGGAGCGTATTATAGTAGTTTTATTCTTGTACATAGTAGGGCAGTATTATAGTAGTTTATCTTCTTGTACATAGGGCAGTATTATAGTAGTTATATTCTTTTGTACATAGGAGCAGTATTATAGTAGTTAATTCTTGTACATAGGAGCAGTATTATAGTAGTTATATTCTTGTACATAGGAGCAGTATTATAGTAGTTATATTCTTGTAATAGGAGCAGTATTATAGTAGTTATATTCTTGTACATAGGAGGCAGTATTATAGTAGTTTATATTCTTGTACATAGGAGCAGTATTATAGTAGTTATATTCTTGTACATAGGAGCAGTATTATAGTAGTTATATTCTTGTACATAGGAGGCAGTATTATAGTAGTATTTAAATTCTTGTACATAGGAGCAGTATTATAGTAGTTATATTCTTGTACATAGGAGGGCAGTATTATAGTAGTTATATTCTTGTACATAGGAGCAGTATTATAGTAGTTATATTCTGTACATAGGAGCAGTATTATAGTAGTTATATTCTTGTACATAGGAGCAGTATTATAGTAGTTATATTCTTGTACATAGGAGCAGTATTATAGTAGTTATATTCTGTACATAGGAGGCAGTATTATAGCAGTATATTCTTGTACATAGGAGGCAGTATTATAGTAGTTATATTCTTGTACATAGGAGCAGTATTATAGTAGTTATATTCTTGTACATAGGAGGCAGTATTATAGTAGTTATATTCTTGTACATAGGAGCAGTATTATAGTAGTTATATTCTTGTACATAGGAGCAGTATTATAGTAGTTATATTCTTGTACATAGGAGGCAGTATTATATTAGTTATAGTCTTGTACATAGGAGGCAGTATTATATTAGCTATAGTCTTGTACATAGGAGGCAGTATTATAGTAGTTATATTCTTGTACATAGGAGCAGTATTATAGTAGTTATATTCTTGTACATAGGAGGCAGTATTATAGTAGTTATATTCTGTACATAGGAGCAGTATTATAGTAGTTATATTCCTGTACATAGGAGCAGTATTATAGTAGTTATATTCTTGTACATAGGAGCAGTATTATAGTAGTTATATTCTTGTACATAGGAGGCAGTATTATAGTAGTTATATTCTTGTACATAGGAGCAGTATTATAGTAGTTATATTCCTTGTACATAGGAGCAGTATTATAGTAGTTATATTCTTGTACATAGGAGCAGTATTATAGTAGTTATATTCTTGTACATAGGAGGCAGTATTAAGTAGTTATATTCTTGTACATAGGAGGCAGTATTATAGTAGTTATATTCTTGTACATAGGAGGCAGTATTATAGTAGTTATATTCTTGTACATGGGGCAGTATTATAGTAGTTATATTCCTGTACATTGGAGGCAGTATTATAGTAGTTATATCCTTGTACATAGGAGGCAGTATTATAGTAGTTATATTCTTGTACATAGGAGGCAGTATTATAGTAGTTATATTCTTGTACATGGGGCAGTATTATAGTAGTTTATATCAGTTTCTATTGGTTTCACTGCATTGTTTTGCTTTTGACCTTTGCATCTTGACTTTTTCATATAATGACGTCTGTAAAGCGCTTTGTTTCTTTGTTCTTAGTTTAGATTATGCTCGGAGTCCTCAGGTCTTTGTTAATAAGTGATAATCCTCGCTCGTTACCTGCAGTGTTTTAGATGATACTTTTTGCTCTATCCTCTTTATTCCTTTAGACTTCAGATTGATTTTTTTGTTAGTTGCTCGTTTTGTTGCGATTGTCACTTTGTTCTTGCTGTATGATTTTGGCTTTCCATCGGGTATTCCGCAGGTGGAGGTTGCTGTGGGAAGAGCCGCCATTAGCTGCTGCACTGAGCTCTGCTCCAGGATAAGCTAACATGACAGAAGGGCAGCCAAAGGCTGTGGAGTTCTGTGCTGCACCTGACCCGCCGTGTAAAATTATCCCATCCTTTCTGTGCGCTGGCTGCTAATTACCGCGCCTGCTCTGGGTTGTTAATTCCTTCATTATATGACGGATGATTCATGTCACAGGCGCTGCTGAGGCCTTCTTCTTCTTCTGGCAGCAGGTAGCTGAGGATCATTAGGTGTGCACTTCTGAATTGGGGGGTTTTGTGCTTGCAGTGACGTATGCGGGTGCAGCCTCAGTTTTTGCCCCCCCTCACCTTCCAGTTGCACGTTTTGGGGGAGATTTATTAAGACTGGCATCTGGATTTCGCTCTTAATTTTCCTTGTGCCGGAGTGAGATGCCCCAGATTTATTAAGAGGATCAGGCCCATCTACATTTTGGTAAAATGGCCAGGCCATTGGAAAAGGCTAAAATGTTGCACTTGGGACAAAATTTTTGACTTGTGCGCCAAAAAAAACGCCATACAGTCAAAATACATCTCACCATTTGAGTTTTTCTAAGATTCCTTCTAGGTGATCCTTCTCCTGACAGACGTTGGATCCAACCTCTTTCTGGCTGTAAGGCGGCTGACTGCTGCAGGAGCTCTGCCCCTCTGCGACGCTCCAGTCCCACCGCTGCGTCCTCCGTCTTCTAGCTCAGGTTCTGTCGCATCAATGCTGTTTGTAGTGCAGTAGGACTTTACTCCAGTTACTTCTAGAGCTGCATTTTAAGGCCTGTTTTACACTTGCGTTGTTGTTCCACTTTTGAGATCCGGCTTTGGGTCTCAGAACAGGAATTAAACGGATCAGTTTTGATTTTGCTCATCAGGATGCATCCGTTCCGTTAGGGTGCGTTTGTGTGAAATCAAAACAGAACATTGAATACATTGTAAGTCAATGGGTAACGGATACTATTTATTTATTTTAAAAAAATTAGGCGCCTAAAAAACTGCATCCGTCACCATTGACTTACATTGTTTTTAGAGACGGATTCAGTTTGTTCCGTTTTTATGACTGGACAGAAAACCGCAGCTTGCAATGATTTTGTGTCCGGTCTGAAAACGGAATGACGACAGAATGGAAGACGTCCTGATGCATCCTGAACGCATCTCTTTCCATTCAGAATGCATGGGACTAAATGGAACCGTGTTTTTGTTTTTAGACCCTCTGCCCAATCTCCATACCGGGAAACTACAACGGAAGCGTCAAAGAGACCTGACGTAGGTTTCAAAGGTTTATATTGGAGTAGAAATCGTAACCAAACCCGTCCTTTGGTTGTTTCTTATTACAGCTCCACTCCATTGAAGTCAATGGGGCTGAACTGCAATACCGCGCCCATCCTGTGTCTAGGCGTGGCGCTGTTTCTGGATGTGGAGAGCAGCGTCTCGCCCCTGATGGTGCCCTGCCCTCCACTTCTGCCTGTGACCATGGCCGCGCTCTCTGCTCCGGGAAGGTGAAGGATTCTGCGTCCTACAGGAATAGAGCAGCGCCGGCCTTTGTGTGTAATTATCCACCGTCGGCTGAGCGGCCGGTGTAAGGGCGCAGCGTGAGAGCGGTCGGGCGCCGGCGAGGTGAAAGTCATTAGGATTTCATGCATTTTTGATGAAGGCATAGAGCCGCTCTTCTGTATTCCACAGCGAGAGCGCGGTGCGCCCCCGAGACCTGTGTGCACACAGCAAGGAGACCTTTGGGGGGCTATGGAGATGTGGAGGGGCTCGCAGGGTCCTAGTGCAGTGTACCAGGAAATGCAGCCCGCCGATTATTTATATAGTGATGCTGGAGAAATAAATCCGGAAATATCCCTCACAGGAGTCGTCCTACAATTGATGTTTCACCCATAGACAGCATAGGAGACATGGTGGATTGCTGGGACCCCCTCTATCTGCAGAATGGGGGGCCGCTGTGTTCTTCCTCACTGCTGGACACTGTAAGGGTCGGTGGCCGAGGATGCATGTTATCGCTCTAGTCTCCTATAGACACTGAATGAAGTATCGGGGGTCAGTGGGGGCCCCCAGCAATTAGACTTGTTTTACGGGAGTGAGTCTGAAATGAAGTTAGGGAATTGCTACTTGTGCAATATCTGATTTTCTGAAAACGAAGCCCAATGATTGCTTGAAATCTCAGCAGCTTTTCTAATAGACTATATTGCCTTGCCTTTTTCAAGATCTCTGCTTGCACTCAGTGAGTTAGAATATTTGGACATGTGCAGACTGAAGACCTCAGACTTCTCACAGCTGAAAATTTGCTACAATTGTATCTTTTTCTGTGAGGTAAGAGTACTTTCACACTAGCATTTTTCTTTTCCCGGCATAGAGTTCCGTCCTAGGGGCCCAATACCGGAAAAGAAGTGATCAGTTTTATCCCCATGCTTTCTAATTGGAGAGCGATCCGCTCAGGACGTCTTCAGTTCAGTCTTTTTGAATCGATAAAACTGCAGCGTGCTCCGGTATTATCTCTGATCAGTTGGCAGAATGCCCGATCCGGCATTCATTTACATTGACTTGCATTAGTGCTGGATCCGGCATTAAGAAACAGATCCATCCTTCCGGTCTGCGCGTGACAAGCACCAATGCTTTCAGTCACATCCAGATGGGTGGATCCGGCGGGCAGGTCCGAAGACAGAACTGCTTGCCGGATCACAACAACGCAAGTGTGAAAGGGCCCTTAAACACATGTTTGTGGCCTGCACTGATACAATGTATCACCCTGGAGGGCAGAGAATGGTCTCCACTGGATCCAATTGGAACAAGCTCTCAGCTGTGAGAAGTAATGGGTCAGGACCGGTTTCACTCTCAGCCAGTTCACAAACTGGGAAACCCCTTCATTGTATTCCTGTACATATAATGGCGCTGGAGCGGTCTGGGACCGATGTGGGGAATATCTGTACAGAGCTGCAGAATATGTTGGTGCTATATAAATGACAAACAGAAATACTAAAAAACTTACATCATGCCTTGTACTCCAGTCACAGCCAGAGCTGCATTTACAATTCTTCTACTGATATAATACTGTAACATGTTTGCTGCTATATTGTAGCCTTTCTGATGTATTTTGGCTGCGGTGTAATGCGTTGGTACCACTATAATATACCTTGATTATTTGTTCGGGGTCGAGTAGCGGCTCTACGCCGTATCCGCCTCCGCGATGAATTTGCTGTATATTTGCTCCAGTACATCTTATATAGGAATTGAAGCAGCTTTACAGGTTGTCTTGATTTACAAAATCTCCTGTAGTTTTGTGTATACAGCTCCTATGCAGACCAGGGTGTCTCCATGGCAACAGACTACAAACCCTTCGTAGTCTGGTCTTGCAGCCGTGCTAGTTTCTGTCGGTTAATTTTTGCATTAGTGTGAAATAGAGACAGATGGAAAGGAGTAGCTCACGGCTGCCGGATCAGACTACACGGGCAGTGTAGTCTGTAACCATGGCAACACACAGGTCTGACTAGGAGCATTGCATATGGTGTCCCGTTTTGAGTGTCTGATGCAAACCCTTCATGTCGTATACATTCTGTGAAGAAGCTGAACCAGCAGGGGCTGCAGAGAGTATGATAATCAGGATCCGGCTGCGTTATAAATGCAGCTCTGGATGTGACCACAGTATAAGACCCTATATTGATGCCTGTAGAAAAATTTGACTGTTATATAAAAAGAAACAAAACCCCTTTGACTAGATGTAGTTTTTCGGCTCTATTGAGAATGAAGTTGGGGAGACGTTTGCCTTCGCTGGTAGACGGTTTGAGACCCTCCAGTCTCCAGGGAGCTCATTATGACAGAGGGACGAAGCGGCAAATGAATCTGATCTAAGGAAAAGAATCTGAGCCAAAGCTTTGTAGTGTTCATACCGCCGAGGTGTCGCCGCCGACCCTTATCCCGTTACAGCGGCACTGCTCACCTTGGCTGCAGAGCGTTAAGGCGGATGACGGAGCAGCGGCGCCTTCACAAGAGGTTTTAATGGCTCTGACATTCAGCAGGAAAGATGAAAAAGTCTGTAGTTATAGAAACGCGACCACAATGAGGCACCTGAGCCTGCCGGAGAGAGGAAGGGTGCGAGGAGCTGCCGGAGAGGCGAAAGGGGCGAGGAGCTGCCGGGGAGGCGAAAGGGGCGAGGAGCTGCCGGAGAGAGGAAAGGCGCGAGGAGCTGCCGGAGAGAGGAAAGGCGCGAGGAGCTGCCGGAGAGAGGAAAGGCGCGAGGAGCTGCCGGAGAGGCGAAAGGGGCGAGGAGCTGCCGGAGAGAGGAAAGGGGCGAGGAGCTGCCGGAGAGGCGAAAGGGGCGAGGAGCTGCCGGAGAGGCGAAAGGGGCGAGGAGCTGCCGGAGAGGCGAAAGGGGCGAGGAGCTGCCACTGAGGCGAAAGGGGCGAGGAGCTGCCGGAGAGGCGAAAGGGGCGAGGAGCTGCCGGAGAGGCGAAAGGGGCGAGGAGCTGCCGGAGAGGCGAAAGGGGCGAGGAGCTGCCGGAGAGGCGAAAGGGGCGAGGAGCTGCCGGAGAGGCGAACGGGGCGAGGAGCTGCCGGAGAGGCGAAAGGGGCGAGGAGCTGCCGGAGAGGCGAAAGGGGCGAGGAGCTGCCGGAGAGGCGAAAGGGGCGAGGAGCTGCCGGAGAGGCGAAAGGGGCGAGGAGCTGCCGGAGAGAGGAAAGGGGCGAGGAGCTGCCGGAGAGAGGAAAGGCGCGAGGAGCTGCCGGAGAGGCGAAAGGCGCGAGGAGCTGCCGGAGAGGCGAAAGGGGCGAGGAGCTGCCGGAGAGGCGAAAGGCGCGAGGAGCTGCCGGAGAGGCGAAAGGGGCGAGGAGCTGCCGGAGAGAGGAAAGGCGCGAGGAGCTGCCGGAGAGGCGAAAGGCGCGAGGAGCTGCCGGAGAGGCGAAAGGGGCGAGGAGCTGCCGGAGAGGCGAAAGGGGCGAGGAGCTGCCGGAGTGAGAAAGCGCTCATAATGCAATTCCCTAAAGTAACAATTCCCAGGATACGGATCGCGCACTATGTGAGCTGTTTACAGAGAGGAGAGGGGTCGTCTCCATGTCTTCTGAGGTGAGCGAAACCTGCAGAATCTTCATGTGTCCGAAGGGCCGACCGAGTGCAAATGGCTGAAAAAATGGGAGCTTCATATTGGTGCCTCCAGTTCCAGCATTAGCTGCATCCCTGTTCTTCCATGCACCATATCCCTCATCCGTGCGGTATCTGACCCTGCACCATATCCCTCATCCATGCGGTATCTGACCCTGCACCATATCCCTCATCCATGCGGTATCTGACCCTGCACCATATCCCTCATCCATGCGGTATCTGACCTGCACCATATCCCTCATCCATGCGGTATCTGACCCTGCACCATATCCCTCATCATGCGGTATCTGACCCTGCACCATATCCCTCATCCATGCGGTATCTGACCCTGCACCATATCCCTCATCCATGCGGTATCTGACCCTGCACCATATCCCTCACCTCATCCATGCGGTATCTGACCCTGCACCATATCCCTCCTCCATGCGGTATCTGACCCTGCACCATACCCCTCGTCCATGCGGTATCTGACCCTGCACCATATCCCTCATCCATGCGGTATCTGACCCTGCACCATATCCCTCATCCATGCGGTATCTGACCCTGCACCATATCCCTCATCCATGCGGTATCTGACCCTGCACCATATCCCTCATCCATGCGGTATCTGACCCTGCACCATATCCCTCATCCATGCGGTATCTGACCCTGCGCCATATCCCTCATCCATGCGGTATCTGACCCTGCACCATATCCCTCATCCATGCGGTATCTGACCCTGCGCCATATCCCTCATCCATGCGGTATCTGACCCTGCGCCATGCACCATATTCCTATTTTAGCCATTCTGTACAACACCACAGACGGTGATGGCGATATATGAATAATCACTTCCCATTATACTCTCCCTAGAGGCTTGTGTGGTATCCACAGGAGGACTACAGGTCTCAGCATAGGCTTTTCCTGTTCTTCCTACTCAGACGGATCTGGTTGGGGGATGGGTTTGTCTATGTAGCATATAGAGGACGTGAGCGGTGACTGGTTGTCAGAATTTCCCGCGGTTTTGATTGGCAGCACATTGTGGAAGCTGACAACTTCTCGGAGGAGGTCTCTGATCTTCTCCCAGTCGGGCACAGCATGGTGCCCGGCATCCATCAGCGCATTGACACCTTTGACAGACGGCACAAAGCCAAGACTCGGCTCTGCTGCTCCGCGCCCGTCTTGTAGGTTACGTAGAAGAGAAATCTGCAGGAGTCCTTGGAGAAACAGGCGGCGGCCATTCATCTCCACGTCAGATGCTACTGTTTTGCTATCAATCTGCCCATGTTATATCAGACCTGCAGTACCCCCCCCACCGGTATAATGTACAGAGGACGCAGAGGCCTCTTACTGGCCGCAGAGCTCACTGCACCCCCTGCTTGTTCAGTGTCTGCACACAGGAGGCTGCGCTGGATTACATTGTGAGACGAGGAAGAATCTTCTCCTATCTGTTTCCAGGCAGCATCCAGTTTGACTGCAGCTCTTTATGTGACTGGAGTATAATATATATATATACGTTGGGGAATACACCTGTATTCACATGCAACAGATTTGTGCAGAATGTTCAGTGACCATGTGTCCTATTCGCATCAATGGACTGATTGTCATCTCTGCCGTGTGTGAACATCCCCCTAATATCTCTGGGGTGTTCCCTTTATAAGCGGTTTATTTGGCGCATTAGAGTTGGTGATTTGCGCGGCGAGCAGCTTCCCGGACGTGTCCCCCTGTGGTTAATTACCTTGACTTTACCACACCCCAACCTGCAACCCCCACCTAAGGCTACTTCTAAACCAGCATTTTTACTGGATCCGGCAGGGCTCTGCGAAAACCGCTTCCGTTACTGATAATACAACCGCCTGCATCTTCTGAACGGATCCGGTTGTATTATGTCTTATATAGCCATGACGGATCCGTTTTCTGTTGCATTGTAGGTCCTGACGGGTCCGTCTTGCTCTGCATCCCAGGAGAGAAGGCAAACCGCGGCATGCTGCTCTCCGTTATGAGAACGGAACGTATTTTGGAGCATAACGTTCTGTTACGTTTGATCCCCATTGACATTGAATGGGGACAAAACGGAAGCGTTTTTTTTCCCGGTATTGAGACCCTATAACGGATTTCAATACCGGTAAATAGAAACGCTAGTGTGAAAGTCGCCTTAGGGGGCAGCTGGAGGTCCCCGGAGCGGCAGAATTCAGCTGACATGAGGCAAAGGCAGATTTAAGCGGCTTTCGATCCGCAGTGTAAACGCTCCACTCGCCACCGCTACGCCTCATCTCCGTGTATGATCTTTTTATTTCACCTTGTGTTGATCCTGAGTCATGTCTTCTGCTCCAGTCAGGTCCAGAGCTGCAGTCCCAATGCTGCCTCATTTACCCGAGAGCAGTGCATTGTGGGAGGTAAGAGTTCAGTACTTGGCAAAGTGTGTAACTGCAGCCACCAGCAAACATCTTCATGGATATTAGACTCTAGTTGCAGCCAGAGCTGCAGTCGCTGTTCTGCTGGCCTCCTGTTATGGCTGTATGGGTCACGTCTGTCTCTGGTTTGACAAACTGCAATCAGTTTCCAAGAACAACCGGTTGAATTGTTAATGCAGCTTTGGAGGTGAGTGGAGTATATATGGAGATGATTCCTGATCAGCCTAGTCCATGGCTGTAATCTAGTAAAGTGGCACTCCGCTGTGCACCGCCAGGACGCCTGCAGTGCCGATGATTTTCTTGTATTTATGGCCCCAGAAATTGGATCTGCAATAATTCTCAGTATTATTGATCAGGCTCCGCCTCATGAGATCCTTTGTTTTCTCGCAGGATCGGCACCCCGGCCGCCATCAATAATAGCGTCGCCAGACCGCCCCGTACTGCTGAGCGGTGTCCCTGCATACCACTGGCTTAGGCCTCGTGCACACGACCGTTTTTTTTTTTTGCGGTCTGCAAAAACGGGTTCCGTGATCCGTGTCCGTTTTTTCTTCCGTGGGTCTTCCTTGATTTTTGGAGGATCCACGGCCGTGAAAAGTGAAAGTTTGCCTTTAAAATGATTGAAAAAAAACGGACACGGATCACGGATGCGGCTGACAATCTTGTGTGCATCCGTGAAAAATTGACTTGAATGGGTCCGCGAACCGTTGTCCGTGAAAAAAATAGGACAGGTCATGTTTTTTTCACGGACAGGAAACACGGATCACTGACGCGGATGAAAAACGGTGCATTTTCCGATTTTTCCACGGACCCATTGAAAGTCAATGGGTCCGCAGAGAAACAATCGTTTTACATGAGGCCTAATTGCAAGGACATTTGCTGTGTTTGAATCTCTTGCAGTTTTTAGTATCTCTGCTTGCTGTCAGTGAATGGGAATAGCCCTATGGAGACCTGTCACGTCTTAGGGTTTGTTGCAGTGTGTCAGACGCCACAATCCCCCGCAGCAGCACACAACCCTCCTTCCCGTTCATACTGGTGTCACGGCTTCTGTCATTACGGATCTCGATTGATCCCATTGACCATTACAGAAGGGAATAGCGCATCAGGTTTATTCTGGCTATCGAAATGCTGCAGAACCCAAAGAAACGCACCTCACAGAGCCGAGCCTGCACCGATACATTGTAACAAGACCAAAGAAACGCACCCTCACAGAGCTGTGCCCACAGCCGAGCCTGCACCGATACATTGTAACAAGACCAAAGAAACGCACCCTCACAGTGCTGTGCCCACAGCCGAGCCTGCACCGATACATTGTAACAAGACCAAAGAAACGCACCCTCACAGAGCTGTGCCCACAGCCGAGCCTGCACCGATACATTGTAACAAGACCAAAGAAACGCACCCTCACAGAGCTGTGCCCACAGCCGAGCCTGCACCGATACATTGTAACAAGACCAAAGAAACGCACCCTCACAGAGCTGTGCCCCACAGCGAGCCTGCACCGATACATTGTAACAAGACCAAAGAAACGCACCCTCACAGAGCTGTGCCCACAGCCGAGCCTGCACCGATACATTGTAACAAGACCAAAGAAACGCACCCTCACAGTGCTGTGCCCACAGCCGAGCCTGCACCGATACATTATAACAAGACCAAAGAAACGCACCCTCACAGAGCTGTGCCACAGCGAGCCTGCACCGATACATTGTAACAAGACCAAAGAAACGCACCCTCACAGAGCTGTGCCCACAGCCGAGCCTGCACCGATACATTGTAACAAGACCAAAGAAACGCACCCTCACAGAGCTGTGCCTACAGCCGAGCCTGCACCGATACATTGTAACAAGACCAAAGAAACGCACCTCACAGAGCTGTGCCCACAGCCGAGCCTGCACCGATACATTGTAACAAGACCAAAGAAACGCACCCTCACAGAGCTGTGCCCACAGCCTGAGCCTGCACCGATACATTGTAACAAGACCAAAGAAACGCACCCTCACAGAGCTGTGCCCACAGCTGAGCCTGCACCGATACATTGTAACAAGACCAAAGAACGCACCCTCACAGAGCTGTGCCCACAGCCGAGCCTGCACCGATACATTGTAACAAGACCAAAGAAACGCACCCTCACAGAGCTGTGCCCTACAGCCGAGCCTGCACCGATACATTGTAACAAGACCAAAGAAACGCACCCTCACAGAGCTGTGCCCACAGCTGAGCCTGCACCGATACATTGTAACAAGACCAAAGAAACGCACCCTCACAGAGCTGTGCCCACAGCTGAGCCTGCACCGATACATTGTAACAAGACCAAAGAAACGCACCCTCACAGAGCTGTGCCCACAGCCGAGCCTGCACCGATACATTGTAACAAGACCAAAGAAACGCACCCTCACAGAGCTGTGCCCACAGCCGAGCCTGCACCGATACATTGTAACAAGACCAAAGAAACGCACCCTCACAGAGCTGTGCCCACAGCCGAGCCTGCACCGATACATTGTAACAAGACCAAAGAAACGCACCCTCACAGAGCTGTGCCCACAGCCGAGCCTGCACCGATACATTGTAACAAGACCAAAGAAACGCACCCTCACAGAGCTGTGCCCACAGCTGAGCCTGCACCGATACATTGTAACAAGACCAAAGAAACGCACCCTCACAGAGCTGTGCCCACAGCCGAGCCTGCACCGATACATTGTAACAAGACCAAAGAAACGCACCCCTCACAGAGCTGTGCCCACAGCCGAGCCTGCACCGATACATTGTAACAAGACCAAAGAAACGCACCCTCACAGAGCTGTGCCCACAGCCGAGCCTGCACCGATACATTGTAACAAGACCAAAGAAACGCACCCTCACAGAGCTGTGCCCACAGCTGAGCCTGCACCGATACATTGTAACAAGACCAAAGAAACGCACCCTCACAGAGCTGTGCCCACAGCTGAGCCTGCACCGATACATTGTAACAAGACCAAAGAAACGCACCCTCACAGAGCTGTGCCCACAGCTGAGCCTGCACCGATACATTGTAACAAGACCAAGAAACGCACCCCTCACAGAGCTGTGCCCACAGCCGAGCCTGCACCGATACATTGTAACAAGACCAAAGAAACGCACCCTCACAGAGCTGTGCCCACAGCGAGCCTGCACCGATACATTGTAACAAGACAAAGAAACGCACCCTCACAGGGCTGTGCCCACAGCCGAGCCTGCACCGATACATTGTAACAAGACCAAAGGAAACGCACCCTCACAGAGCTGTGCCCACAGCCGAGCCTGCACCGATACATTGTAACAAGACCAAAGAAACGCACCCTCACAGAGCTGTGCCACAGCTGAGCCTGCACCGATACATTGTAACAAGACCAAAGAAACGCACCCTCAAGAGCTGTGCCCACAGCTGAGCCTGCACCGATACATTGTAACAAGACCAAAGAAACGCACCCTCACAGTGCTGTGCCACAGCCGAGCCTGCACCGATACATTTGTAACAAGACCAAAGAAACGCACCCTCACAGAGCTGTGCCCACAGCTGAGCCTGCACCGATACATTGTAACAAGACCAAAGAAACGCACCCTCACAGAGCTGTGCCCACAGCTGAGCCTGCACCGATACATTATAAACAAGACCAAAGAAAACGCACCCTCACAGTGCTGTGCCCACAGCCGAGCCTGCACGATACATTGTAACAAGACCAAAGAAACGCACCCTCACAGTGCTGTGCCCACAGCCGAGCCTGCACCGATACATTGTAACAAGACCAAAGAAACGCACCCTCACAGAGCTGTGCCCACAGCTGAGCCTGCACCGATACATTGTAACAAGACCAAAGAAACGCACCCTCACAGAGCTGTGCCCACAGCCGAGCCTGCACCGATACATTGTAACAAGACCAAAGAAACGCACCCTCACAGAGCTGTGCCCACAGCCGAGCCTGCACCGATACATTGTAACAAGACCAAAGAAACGCACCCTCACAGAGCTGTGCCCACAGCCGAGCCCTGCACCGATACATTGTAACAAGACCAAAGAAACGCACCCTCACAGTGCTGTGCCCACAGCCGAGCCTGCACCGATACATTGTAACAAGACCAAAGAAACGCACCCTCACAGTGCTGTGCCCACAGCCGAGCCTGCACCGATACATTGTAACAAGACCAAAGAAACGCACCCTCACAGAGCTGTGCCCACAGCCGAGCCTGCACCGATACATTGTAACAAGACCAAAGAAACGCACCCTCACAGAGCTGTGCCCACAGCTGAGCCTCCACCGATACATTGTAACAAGACCAAAGAAACGCACCCTCACAGTGCTGTGCCCACAGCCGAGCCTGCACCGATACATTGTAACAAGACCAAAGAAACGCACCCTCACAGAGCTGTGCCCACAGCTGAGCCTGCACCGATACATTGTAACAAGACAAAGAAACGCACCCTCACAGAGCTGTGCCCACAGTCGAGCCTGCACCGATACATTGTAACAAGACCAAAGAAACGCACCCTCACAGAGCTGTGCCCACAGCCGAGCCTGCACCGATACATTGTAACAAGACCAAGAAACGCACCCTCACAGAGCTGTGCCCACAGCGAGCCTGCACCGATACATTGTAACAAGACCAAAGAAACGCACCCTCACAGTGCTGTGCCCACAGCCGAGCCTGCACCGATACATTGTAACAAGACCAAAGAAACGCACCCTCACAGAGCTGTGCCCACAGCTGAGCCTGCACCGATACATTGTAACAAGACCAAAGAAACGCACCCCTCACAGAGCTGTGCCCACAGTCGAGCCTGCACCGATACATTGTAACAAGACCTAACATACTGACCCTCACAGAGCTGTGTCCTGCACCGATACATTATAGAAAACTGTTCCCGCACTGGATCAGTTCTCGGTTGCATCGTCTTTATTATTGGACATCACCTCCCACCACCAGTTGACATGTTTAGAACTGAAGTGTCCTTAGGCTTCTCTCACACCGGCGTTCTGGTTTCCATTTGGGAGATCCGTTCAGGGCTCAGCGTCCAAAACGGATCAGTTTTGCCCTAATGTATTCTGAATGGAAAAAGATCCTCTCAGAATGCGTCAGTTTGCCTCCGATCCGTCTCCGTTCCGCTCTGGAGGTGGACGCCAAAACGCTGCCTGCAGCCAAACGGATCCGTCCTGGCACACAATGTAAGTCGATGGGGACGGATCCGTTTTCTCTGACACAATCTGGCACAATAGAAAACGGATCCGTCCTCCATTGACTTTCAATGGTGTTCAAGATGAATCTGTCTTGGCCATGTTACAGATAATACAAACGGATCCGTTCAGAACGTGTGCAGACGGTTGTATTGTCTGAACGGATCCGCCCCAAACGCGAGCGTGAAGGTAGCCTTAGTCGTAACAAGCCCGGCCTGACAGGTGAGGGATTTGTGTCTTCAGCTCCCAAAGGATTGTCTAGATTGAGACATTGTAACAAACAGTCATCTGTGTGAACTGAACTAGGTCCGAATAGTTTTCCAGGCACTGGATATAAGTAAGAATGTTTCAATTCACTGACAGCAAATAGAGATGTGGCAAATTGAGAGGAATTGAAGTTCAAAGTATAAAATTGCTCTAGACTGCTTTTCCGTTCCAGATGCTGATTAGAGCCTTCATCTAGAAGCGGGGTGTCCTACCCACCTGGGGGGTCTTATTTTAAAGCTTTGTTTCTACAGATGGTTGCAGTGGCGCCGATCTCCCTGGGTCTTTTGAAGGGTTAATTTTCTCCTGAAGTCTCCGCCATGTTGTACGATGTACATGTCTCCTTAAGGCCTTCAGACTCCAATAGACAATGCAGCTAAAAGCTGGAGTCCCTGGTCAGGCCTGTGCTGTCATGTAACAGAGCAGCAGTGTAAAGCATGGGGAAAACACTGAGAAGCAATCCTGGGCCTTTGAGATGTGGATTTCAGACTCTGTCAGTCTCCAACAGATAGTGTAGTGGAGTCTCTGATCATAGTCGAATTCTAATGCAACAGAGCTGCAGTGTAAAGCAGGGGGGAGGAAAAGAGCAGCAATCCTAGTGTCTGAGACAGAAGGTGGATTTCCAACCATTGAAGTCACTGAT
The DNA here is from genome assembly GCF_905171765.1 of Bufo bufo. NCBI lineage: Eukaryota > Metazoa > Chordata > Amphibia > Anura > Bufonidae > Bufo > Bufo bufo. The sequence goes on along the minus strand of NC_053398.1, from coordinate 2,477,642 downwards.
AATAATTGTGCTCTAATGCAGCAGAGCTGTAGTGTAGAGCATGGAGGAGAGACAGAGAAATGGAGTTCAGACTCCCTCCGGCCCCAGCAGACAGTGGAGCGAAGCTGGGGCCACTGATCCTAGTGGTGCCTACATGAGGTGTACGAGGCAGGAGTGTGCCTCGCACCTCCCTTCTATTCCACCCGGTTTCTCTAGTTCCGCTGTCTTCCTCGCTTTTATCGGAGCAGAGAGAAGGACAATGGCCTCTAATTGATGTGTTTTGCGCACAGCTGAAACCGTAGAGCCCTTTGTGCTGGCCAGGTGCGTGGTCACAAAGGTGAGCCGCCCCTCCCCCGCCATCCAGAGCAGTATATGCGTGTATATGTATTGTACTGAGCACCTGCTCACCGCGGCGATGGCGTCGCATGGAATCGTCTTATTTTACAGATTCCAGATGTAAATTGAAAACTATCTATCAGCAGTTTCCCTTTAAATCTGATCCGGAGGCCCCTCCCCCATCTATAAGCATCAGTTTGCTTAGTACCTATAGTTTAGAATCCCTGTGGTAATAGAAATGCTCCATGTGCTGGCAGCCAATGTAAAGGAACAGAGCTGCAGTTAAAAGCATAGGGGACAGTGCAGACGCCTGAGCCTCTGAGAGATTTCGACCACTTCACATTGCAGTTGACAATTCACAGTGCTTTTCCCAGCGAGCAGTGAAGGGAGAAAGCGTCAGACTGCAAGCATTCAATTAAAAGTCTGTTTTTTTGGGCTACCAGCAAAACTTTGAAAGCAGCTTTGGGTGTGACTGGAGTACATGACATACCCGCTGCTGGTGCGGCTCCGTCTTCCGCTGCAGGGTATCTGCTCATTAATATATCACTTTTCTGCGGCTCCGTCGTCGCTCAGATGCTTGTGTTCCTGGATTCGGCGGTGGACAGATGGCTCCTGTAGTGTGTCCCCGCGGGCAGCGCAGACGTGCTGTACTGACGGCTCAACTACTCCATAAATATCCGGGAATGATTGCTCGGCTGTGAGGACAAGTTCCCGGACAAGACGCTGCGACCCGTGCACAACAGGACATCCTCTGCCCTGACGTCATGTGTCTGGCCACTGCCATAAGTATGTGACCCCCTGACGTCATGTGTCTGGCCACTGCCATAAGTATGTGACCCCCTGACGTCATGTGTCCGGCCACTGCCATAAGTATGTGACCCCCTGACGTCATGTGTCTGGCCACTGCCATAAGTATGTGACCCCCTGACGTCATGTGTCTGGCCACTGCCATAAGTATGTGACCCCCTGACGTCATGTGTCCGGCCACTGCCATAAGTATGTGACCCCCTGACGTCATGTGTCTGGCCACTGCCATAAGTATGTGACCCCCTGACGTCATGTGTCTGGCCACTGCCATAAGTATGTGACCCCCCTGACGTCATGTGTCTGGCCACTGCCATAAGTATGTGACCCCCCTGACGTCATGTGTCTGGCCACTGCCATAAGTATGTGACCCCCCTGACGTCATGTGTCTGGCCACTGCCATAAGTATGTGACCCCCTGACGTCATGTGTCTGGCCACTGCCATAAGTATGTGACCCCCTGACGTCATTGTGTCTGGCCACTGCCATAAGTATGTGACCCCCTGACGTCATGTGTCTGGCCACTGCCATAAGTATGTGACCCCTGACGTCATGTGTCTGGCCACTGCCATAAGTATGTGACCCCCTGACGTCATGTGTCTGGCCACTGCCATAAGTATGTGACCCCCTGACGTCATGTGTCTGGCCACTGCCATAAGTATGTGACCCCCTGACGTCATGTGTCTGGCCACTGCCATAAGTATGTGACCCCCTGACGTCATGTGTCTGGCCACTGCCATAAGTATGTGACCCCCTGACGTCATGTGTCTGGCCACTGCCATAAGTATGTGACCCCCTGACGTCATGTGTCTGGCCACTGCCATAAGTATGTGACCCCCTGACGTCATGTGTCTGGCCACTGCCATAAGTATGTGACCCCCTGACGTCATGTGTCTGGCCACTGCCATAAGTATGTGACCCCCTGACGTCATGTGTCTGGCCACTGCCATAAGTATGTGACCCCCTGACGTCATGTGTCTGGCCACTGCCATAAGTATGTGACCCCCTGACGTCATGTGTCTGGCCACTGCCATAAGTATGTGACCCCCTGACGTCATGTGTCTGGCCACTGCCATAAGTATAGTAAAAAAGAAAGATATCTAGTCACCAGTCCGCAAAAATGTTCTGCTGCAGGTCCGAGGAGTGTTGTGGGGTGAATCACACTTTCATGCAGTGTGTGTGTGTATATGTATGTATGTATGTGTATATGTGTATATATATATATATATATATATATATATATATAGGGTTCGGACCGCGCGTGTCCTAAACAGACGGTATACAAACAGTTTTTCTCCTTCTCCTTTTAGAAATAACCGGAGGGCTGCAGATGTCCTGTTTGTGGATATCCTGCAACTAATAAAAGTTATAATAGTGTAAATCCGTCCGGCTGTTTTGCCTGCAGTGCACAGGTTGTACTTACTCGGCACTCCACCAACAAAAAGCGGATCTACGATCTCCTCCGCAGGTGGTTAGATTTTTCGCGGCGAAGATCCACGTTCATACACCACCAAACAGGGCTAAAACCACGGACTTGGTTCCAGCTCACACCAGATGAGTCGGCTAGTATTCCCAATGTCTTTTCCTTAAAAGTTTCTGCGGATACAAGTGGCTCCCACCATAGTGAAGCTCCGATGACTGTCGTAAAAGGTTTATTAGAGCATACTTACAAACATGCACTTTAAAATTCGCATTAAAAATCCCAGCGTCTTATTCTTTGCCCTCTGACCCTCTGACCCCCTGACGTCATGTGTATGGCCACCAATACCAGCAGGACCGGTCACCATCATGAGGGCGGGGGTGACTCTCGATGGCCGATGTCCGGTGAATAAATGATTGGGCATTTTGGATTTTAACATGCCTGAACCTATGTTCTCATGGGACACAGAGCGGTCCTCAGAGGGAGGGGGAGGGGGGGGGGAGTCTGCATAAGGGGGGCACCTATGGGTCTGCAGAAGGGAAGGGGGGGACCACCTATGGGTCTTCAGAAGGGAAGGGGTGGACCACCTATGGGTCTTCAGAAGGGAAGGGGTGGACCACCTATGGGTCTTTAGAAGGCGAGGGGGGGAGGGACCACCTATGGGTCTGCAGAAGGGGAGGGGGGAGGGACCACCTATGGGTCTGCAGAAGGGGAGGGGGGAGGGACCACCTATGGGTCTGCAGAAGGGGAGGGGGGAGGGACCACCTATGGGTCTGCAGAAGGGGAGGGGGGACCACCTATGGGTCTGCAGAAGGCGAGGGGGGACCACCTATGGGTCTGCAGAAGGGGAGGGGGGGAGGGACCACCTATGGGTCTGCAGAAGGCGGCGGGGGGGACCACCTATGGGTCTGCAGAAGGGGAGGGGGGAAGGACCACCTATGGGTCTGCAGAAGGGGAGGGGGAGGAAGTCTGAAAGTGGCTTCCTCTCCCTAGAGAACACCTGCATCCCAGCAGACGGGTGCATGGGGAAGGGGGGGCTGTTCGCCGGTCTGAGACCTTCATAGGTGATGGGGATAGATCAGGTCAGATGTCTTATGGAATGACTTGCTGATGAGGTGGTATCTGATGGGGGTTATCTCCAGTAGGATCCATGTTCATCCATAGAGATGATGGGGCAGGATTCTGGACTTATGACCCATTCGTGTGACCAAAGTGACCCTAGATGGGGGTGCACATACTTTTAGATTTGGGGGGGTGGGGCAGAAGAGATTGCAAAATGTATGCCCCCTTAAGGCTGAAACTACAGCGGGTATCTGTCCCTGAGTCAGCGGCTACATCTGCTGGTCTGTAGGGCGACCTGCTGCCCCCGCTGTCCGCCCTCCGCCCTCCAGCCTCGCTCTCCGCTTCACCTCCTCTTAGTCGGGGCTGATGCATTAATTCCCTTGGCAACAATTCAGCTCGAATCCTCTGTAGCTGAAGTGGTAAATACAGGCGGTCGCCCACCGACAGGCGGTGTCACCTGAGGATCCTCATCAGGAGAGTGAAGGGGGTCATTACTCGTGGCCGCCATACTGCAGTGTACGTGTCTATCTAAAGGCTTACAATTGGGGATGAGCGAACCTGTGTTTTCAAGTTCGGCGTACAAGGTTTGGATTATCTAAGAATTCCGTTAAGTATTCTGCTACCACGGACCATAAGGCCTCCTGCACACATGTCCTATTGTTGCCTGCAAATAACGATCCTCGGCTACATTCAAGTCAATGGGTCCGCAAAAAAAAAAAAATTATTGTATGCTTCCGTTTCCGCTCACGATCTGCAAAAAACGGATCACAAACAGAAACCAAACAGAACAACGGATCCGAGAAAAACAGACTGCAAAATACTGAAAAAGCCTTACGGTCGTGTGCAGGAGGCCTAGGTTATATGGTCCGTGGTGGCGGAATCCATAATGGAATTCTTAGATGACCTGAACCTTGTATGCTGAACATTACTTAAAATAAAGCGAAGCGTCCCCTGGACAGACCACCTAAAGGATAGGCTGGAAATCTGGGCCCGGGCCCCAATGCAAATCTGAGCCCGGGCCCCCGCCAGTGCAGTTTATAATACTGGAGTGGGCTTGTGCGCCATTTCTGCCCCTCAAGCACCTGCTGCCTGTGATACCTCTGCTGACCGAACTGCTGGGTGCAATCTGACCCCGGCCCCTGTAGTGTCTGTAACGGTTCTGGGGGTCCGTCCGCCTAACAGAAGATACCTGACTCTGCCCCGTGTGAATTTACCCTTACAAGCCATGGGCCTGTTTGTCCGTCACTTGACCAGGGCAGGATCTTATCAACTAGTAGTAAACAATGAAGGTTCCTGTTTCATGACCGCAAGCAGAGATCTTGAAAACCAGGAGGAAATGGATACAGGCAGCATGTAGGGAAATTGTAGAACTTTTCATTATAGAAAAAAAAAACATTTATTTGCTGAAACTGGAGTATGCCTTTAAGAGAGAACATGCCAATGAGAAGATGGCAACATTGTTGTAACTATTATTATATTATTACAAGTAATACATTGTTGCAGTTATTATTTATCAATAATATTACATTGTTACAGCTATTGATAATAAAACCTGCAACAATTTATTATTATTACTACTACGTTGTTTCCTCAGTCACATCTGGAGCAGAATTCTATCTCTGGCTTTTTGAGAACTTCGGGGCCACAGGTGCATCACTGGGAGGAGGGAAGTCGGGGCCCCTGCACTGCGGCCTGTGCACCACAGTAAATGTAGTCTGTGCGGTGGAGAGGTGTTGGCAGTCGGTTGCTTCCCATGACCCTGGGCTCTTTCCTCTCATAATCCTCAGCAGCCAGTTGGCAAATCTGGCGGCCACATTCCTTCCAGATTGCAGCGGCCCCGAGAGATTAAATGCCCGCGTGACGTCACCGGGCAGAACGTCTCAGTCAACAGCAAGCGACAGGAGGCGAGACGTCAAGATCCGTATACCGGGTGGATGATACTTACATAGTACACAGGATGGGATTAGATACACAGCTCAGCAGACAGTATCACACAGGATAGGATTAGATACACAGCTCAGCAGACAGTATCACACAGGATAGGATTAGATACACAGCTCAGCAGGCAGTATCACACAGGATAGGATTAGATACACAGCTCAGCAGACAGTATCACACAGGATAGGATTAGATACACAGCTCAGCAGACTGTATCACACAGGATAGGATTAGATACACAGCTCAGCAGACAGTATCGCACAGGATAAGATTAGATACAGCTCAGAAGACAGTATCACACATGATGGGATTAGATACACAGCTCAGGAGACGGTATCACACAGGATAAGATTAGATACACAGCTCAGCAGGCGGTATCACACATGATGGGATTAGATACACAGCTCAGCAGACAGTATCACACAGGATAGGATTAGATACACAGCTCAGCAGACGGTATCACACATGAATGGCTTAGATACACAGCTCAGCAGGCGGTAACACACATGATGGGATTAGATACACAGCTCAGCAGACGGTATCACACATGATGGGATTAGATACACAGCTCAGCAGACGGTATCACACATGAATGGCTTGGATACCGTCTGCCCACCATCCTCCGTGGCCGCTCCTGTATAATTTTGGCTCTGGTTCAGTTCCCACAGCAGACGGTCATGTATAAATGAATGGGTGACATTGGCGCGGTGTCTGCAGGGTACTCGCCGTCCCCTCCTGGAGCTTGTGTTACGTTATTTTTAGCTGCTGCTCGCTCGCCGTCTTGTAACTGCTCATAGATACGAGGAATGTAATCCCTGAAGACGAGGCGAATGCCGGAGCAGGAGCGCAGCCCCCGTGTATTAATGGAGTATCTGAATGCTAGCTTAGATACCGCGGTACAGGCGTCACCCTGACTTTTCTATTATGTTTTTGCTCTTCCTCTTGTCCTTAGTATCTGTTTCTGGGGCGGCCCTGACAACCGCTGTGGCTGCTGCTATTTTCCAGATGGGGCTGACACCCAGCTTTCCTGGAGCTCCGAATGGTCGATGGCCCGGTGATGCAATAGTAGAGAACACTACACCAGTGCTGGTAGTCACCCAGCTTTCCCAGAACCAGATGAGACTGTTTTATACCCCTCCCCCGCTTAGAGCAGGAGTCGTTCACATCCCGGATTTCTGGCCCACTCTACACCCATTCATCCGGGAATGTAAATATTAGGATTTCCTTATTTTCTAAGTGTTTTCCCTGTTTCATCTGTGCACGGAGCTGTATAAACAGTGAGAGAGCAGGCAGAGCGCCAAGAGCAGGCAGAGCGCCACTTCAGCGGGTACACTACTGCCCTGTGATGCCCAGGATCCTGCACTTCATGTAACCTGATATTAGAGGGACACTAACCCCAGAGGCTCCAGCAGCCAGGAATAGCTTCACTTTTATCTGTCACTACCTGCTGGTGCAGGGTCTGCTCTAGGGATTGTGGGAAATGTCCTCTATTCATCTGTAATGCAGAGAAATCTAAAAATCTTTTAGGTCCGTTTCTGAAGAAACGCTTACTGACTGCTTCCAATAACAAGCAGAATAGTGAGTGCAGCTCTGGAGTATAATACAGGATGTAACACAGGCTCAGTACAGGATAAGTAATGTATGTACACAGTGACTGCACCAGCAGAATAGTGAGTGCAGCTCTGGAGTATAATACAGGATGTAACTCAGGATCAGTACAGGATAAGTAATGTATGTACACAGTGACTGCACCAGCAGAATAGTGAGTGCAGCTCTGGAGTATAATACAGGATGTAACTCAGGATCAGTGCAGGATAAGTAATGTATGTACACAGTGACTGCACCAGCAGAATAGTGAGTGCAGCTCTGGAGTATAATACAGGATGTAACTCAGGATCAGTACAGGATAAGTAATGTATGTACACAGTGACTGCACCAGCAGAATAGTGAGTGCAGCTCTGGAGTATAATACAGGATGTAACTGAGGATCAGTACAGGATAAGTAATGTATGTACACAGTGACTGCACCAGCAGAATAGTGAGTGCAGCTCTGGAGGATAATACAGGATGTAACTCAGGATCAGTACTGGATAAGTAATGTATGTACACAGTGACTGCACCAGCAGAATAGTGAGTGCAGCTCTGGAGTATAAGGCCTCTTTCACACGGGTGTCTTGGATTTGCTCCGGATGTGTCACATGTGCATTGTGGGAAATCTGCGCAAGTGCGCGCGCAATTATAGTCAGTTTTGATTGCGTTGCGTTGTTCAGTTTTTATCGTGTGGGTGCAATGCGTTTTGTACGCGTGTGAAAAAAAACGTGAATGTGGTACCCAGACCCGAACCCGGACTTCTTCACTTAAGTTCGGGTTTGGGTTAGGCGTTCTGTAGATTTTATTATTTTCCCTTATAACATGAAATTAATAGCATTTTTAATACAGAATGTTTAGTTAATTAGGGATGGAGGGGTTAAAAAAATAAAATAAAAATTAAACTCACTTCATCCTGTTGTTCGCGCAGCCAGCATCGTCTTCTTTCTTCTTCTTTCAGGACCTGCAAAAGGACCTTTGATAACGTAATCGCGCTCACCACGTGGTGGGCGTGGTGATGTCAGAGCAGGTCCTGCTGAATGAAGATAGAAATGCGCTGACGTCATCAAAGGTCCTTTTGCAGGTCCTGAAAGAAGAAGGAAGAAGACGTTGCCGGCTGCGCGAACAGCAGGATGAGGTGAGTAAATTTTATTTTTTAACCCCTCAAGCACCTTTTTACTAAGCGTTCTGTATTAAGAATACTATTATTTTCTCTTATCGCCATGTTATAAGGGAAAATAATACAGTGATTAGACTCTAATGGGGTTGCCCATCCCGATCGTCTTCTAGAAACCATGCGTGAAAATCGCACTGCATCCGCACTTGCTTGGGGACGCTTGCGACCCATTCATTTCTTTGGGGCCTACGTTGCGCGAAAAATGCAGAATATAGAACATGCTGCGATTTTCATACAATGCACAAGTGATGCGTGAAAATCGCCGCTCATCTGCACAGCCCCATAGAAGTGAATGGGTCCGGATTCAGTGCGGGTGCAATGCGTTCACCTCACGCGGAATTCTCGCCCGTGTGAATGGGGCTTAATACAGGATGTAACTAGGTGTCTTCTCCTGGACCTGTTTCATATTTGCAGAGCTGCCGATTGGGTGGGATTGGTGACGTTTACTTTGTTTTGCACAAAGTACGGTTTCCTCGAATACGGCGGAATTGTCTCTTGATTACCAGGAGATCTTGGTGACGGGCTAATTACGCTGCACCCCACCTCTCGCAGAGGTCGTCACCCAGCTTTCCTGGATGCATCTTAGAAGTGGATGGAAAGTGACCCCTGTTTGTCCACCATCGCAGGTCACGCGGCTTTCACGGCTCCTGTACTGCGCGATAACTAAACCGATTTACTGTTCTGAGCTCTGGGAAAGCTGAGTGACAACCTCAGGGGAAGCTGCAGCAGCCTACAGATTGGGTATTACCCAGCTTTCCCAGAAGTGGATATTACTTCTGTTTACTGGGGATTAATGGACCGGTACATACTGTATCTGAGTACTAGTGATGTAGCAGAGTCGCTGCCAGCGCAGTGTCTTGTGCAGCCGCCATCGCCGCCGATAACATCCCGGCACACGGATCCGGACTTGGAACATTTACCAATTAAAACATTGTGATTTCTGAGTCATTAGCTCCAAATCTGGAGAGAGGAGATGGGACTCATTCTTCAGCGCAGCCGCCTGTGTAACGCAGGAGTGCGATACCTGGGAACCGATAAACAAACACGGCTCATTTCCCTCTGTCACCACCGAGCGCACAAACTCTGCTACTTTATTAGAGATCGGCTGATAAAACAAGAGAAGGTGGATGTGCCTCCTCTGGTCTCCGGGAGCATGTTCACTGCAGGATAGCAGAGGATAGCAGGGTCTGTACGAATGATTTCATTTATATGAACACAGGTGTGCAGCTAATGATAACGTGACCGGTAATCCAGCGCCTGATACTCCAGCGCCCAGCAGCAGAAATAATGTTCTCATTTTATTCTGTTCTGTAAACTTTTTAAATCTACAACCATCCAATTATCCAAACTGTATCCCACAGATTAAAGGAAGTCACCAACTCTGCTTCTTGTCTTATATAGCAATGAATGGAGTCACTGTGTACATACATTACTGATCCTGAGTTACATCCTGTATTATACTCCAGAGCTGCACTCACTATTCTGCTGGTGCAGTAACTGTGTACATACATTACTTATCCTGAGTTACATCCTGTATTATACTCCAGAGCTGCACTCACTATTCTGCTGGTGCAGTCACTGTGTACATACATTACTTATCCTGCACTGGTCCTGAGTTACATCCTGTATTATACTCCAGAGCTGCACTCACTATTCTGCTGGTGCAGTCACTATGTACATACATTACTTATCCTGTACTGATCCTGAGTTACATCCTGTATTATACCCCAGAGCTGCACTCACTATTCTGCTGGTGCGGTCACTGTGTACATACATTACTTATCCTGTACTGATCCTGAGTTACATCCTGTATTATACTCCAGAGCTGCACTCACTATTCTGCTGGTGCAGTCACTGTGTACATACATTACTTATCCTGTACTGATCCTGAGTTACATCCTGTATCATACTCCAGAGCTGCACTCACTATTCTGCTGGTGCAGTCACTGTGTACATACATTACTTATCCTGTACTGATCCTGAGTTACATCCTGTATCATACTCCAGAGCTGCACTCACTATTCTGCTGGTGCAGTCACTGTGTATATACATTACTTATCCTGTACTGATCCTGAGTTATATCCTGTATTATACTCCAGAGCTGCACTCACTATTCTGCTGGTGCAGTCACTGTGTACATACATTACTTATCCTGTACTGATCCTGAGTTATATCCTGTATTATACTCCAGAGCTGCACTCACTATTCTGCTGGTGCAGTCACTGTGTACATACATTACTTATCCTGTACTGATCCTGAGTTATATCCTGTATTATACCCAGAGCTGCACTCACTATTCTGCTGGTGCAGTCACTGTGTACATACATTACTTATCCTGTACTGATCCTGAGTTACATCCTGTATTATACCCCAGAGCTGCACTCACTATTCTGCTGGTGCAGTCACTGTGTACATACATTACTTATCCTGTACTGATCCTGAGTTACATCCTGTATTATACTCCAGAGCTGCACTCACTATTCTGCTGGTGCAGTCACTGTGTACAGACATTACTTATCCTGTACTGATCCTGAGTTACATCCTGTATTATACTCCAGAGCTGCACTCACTATTCTGCTGGTGCAGTCACTGTGTATATACATTACTTATCCTGTACTGATCCTGAGTTACATCCTGTATTATACTCCAGAGCTGCACTCACTATTCTGCTGGTGCAGTCACTGTGTATATACATTACTTATCCTGTACTGATCCTGAGTTATATCCTGTATTATACTCTGGAGCTGCACTCTGATATGATACAATGTATACTTTAGTGGTTACTTTGTATGTAGTGTGCGGTCTTTACAGCACATTTAGTAAGTGAGGGGGGGGAGACACATAATTTTCGTGTCCTGGACCTCCTGGGTTTCCTGTTCTATAATGATCACCACTTCTTCTCCCCTTCGGTTTATTACAGTAACATCCGCTTCGCTGTTCCCACCGCACACAGAGACGTGGGTTCATTCTGTTCTTTTCACAAGGACCTCAGAGCTTCGCTCTTCATTTAACCCCTTGGTCTGTGTTTCTGTATTTTCATATATTTGAGATGTTGCAGCATCTGCTCCTTTTGAACAGTCCTTATTGGGTGGGGGGGGGGAGCAGGCCGGGATCTGTCCGTGCCTGGAGGGTCCCCGACTGTTCGTCTTCACCTCTGATGATTTATGTATCAAAAGGATCCAGGATGAAGGCAGGAAACGGTTGGAAATATTCAGCCCGGGGACAACATGGCGGCTGCTGTCCTTGACGTGTCGCTGCGTCATGTGGATATACACGGGTTCTTTTTGTCTTTTTTCTGTGGAAACGTCCCATTTTCATCCATTTAACCCCTGCTCAGGGCGAGGGCGCCTCTTGACTTGTCTGGATGGTCTCAGGCCTCCTCTCTTCTGCTCCTCGTCACATCAGCCGCTCCAGGCGACTTGTCATGTTCATACACATCAGCCGGGGGTGTGCTCTGCTCCCAGACGCCCCTGTTGTGGGGTCGCGCTGTGCCCCCGCAGAGCCCGCAGCACATGGCGTTCTGTGATGGCAGACGGGGTTGTGGAGTTTTCCTTTAACTCGCAGAATGAAGCCTCTGGTTCAAGTGGTGTCCTCTGACCGTTCACCCTCCTGTAGGAAGATTTCAGATCCAGGCGTTTATGCACTCGGAGAGGAGAGCAGCTGGAATTCCCGCCGGATCCGCAGCGCCGTCTGTTTGACTTCAGTCTTAGAAATAAATACAGAAACAAAGACCAAAAGGCAGGAGGAGAGAGAGCGCGGAGGAGAGAGAGCGCGGAGGCGGGAGGGAGTGCAGGAGGGGGAGGGGGAGAGAGCGCGGAGGCGGGAGGGGGAGGGAGCGCGGAGGCGGGAGGGAGTGCAGGAGGGGGAGGGGGAGAGAGCGCGGAGGCGGGAGGGGGAGGGAGCGCGGAGGCGGGAGGGAGTGCAGGAGGGGGAGGGAGCGCGGAGGAAGAGCGGGGAGAGGGGGAGGGGGAGGGAGCGCGGAGGGAGGGGGAAGGAGCGCGGAGGGGGCGGGAGCGCGGAGGCGGGAGGGAGCGCGGGAGGGGGAGGGAGCGCGGAGGGGGAGGGAGCGCGGAGGCGGGAGGGGGAGGGAGCGCGGAGGCGGGAGGGGGAGGGAGCGCGGAGGGGGAGGGGGAGGGAGCGCGGAGGGGGAGGGAGCGCGGAGGCGGTGGGGGGAAAATGAGAGAGAGTGTGGAGGTGGGAGGGAGCGCGGAGGCGGAGGGAGCGCGGAGGCGGTGGGGGGAAAATGAGAGAGAGTGTGGAGGTGGGAGGGAGCGCGGAGGCGGGAGGTTGAGGGAGTGCAGGAGGGGGAGGGAGCGCGGCGGCGGGAGGTTGAGGGAGTGCAGGAGGGGGAGGGAGTGCAGGAGGGGGAGGAGGAGGAAGAAGAAGAGTGTGGAGGTGGGAGGACAGAGGGGAAGAGGGAGAACGTAGGGGAGGGAATGCGGGGTTGGGAGGAGGAGGAGGAGAGAGAGAGAGAGTGGAGGTGGGAGGGCAGAGGAGAAGAGGGAGAGCGTAGGGGAGGGAGCGCGGAGGTGGGAGGGGGAAGGAGCGCGGAGGTGGGAGGGGGAGGGAGCGCGGAGGAAGAGCGGTGAGGTGGGAGGGGAGGGAGCACGGAGGTGGGAGGACAGAGGGGAAGAGGGAGAGCGTAGGGGAGGGAACGTGGGGGTGGGAGGAGGAGGAGAGAGAGTGTGTGGAGGTGGGAGCGCGGCGGCGGTAGGGGCAGGGAGCGCGGAGGTGGGAGGTGGAGGGAGCGCGGAGGAAGAGCGGGGAGGTGGGAGGGGAGGGAGCACGGAGGTGGGAGGACAGAGGGGAAGAGGGAGAGCGTAGGGGAGGGAACGTGGGAGGAGGAGGAGGAGGAGGAGGAGAGAGAGTGTGTGGAGGTGGGAGCGCGGCGGCGGTAGGGGCAGGGAGCGCGGAGGTGGGAGGTGGAGCGAGCGTGGGGGTGGAGGCGGGGAGTGTGTGCAGAGGCGGGAGGAGGAGAGTGGGGGTGGGAGGGCAGAGGAGAAGAGGGAGAGTGGAGGGGAGGGAGGGCGCTGAGGATGGGAGGGTACACAGGCGGAAGGCGGAGGAGTGGTAAGATGGAGGGAGCGCGGATGTGGAGGCGGGGAGTGTGCGTGGAGGTGGGAGGAGGAGCGGGGAGGTGGGGGTGGAGGGAGCGGGGAGAGAGTGTGGAGGTGAGAGGGCAGAGGAGAAGAGGGAACACGGAGGGGAGGGAGGGCGGAGGCGCTGAGGAGGGGGGAGGGTACGTAGAGGCAGATGGGGAGGGTGCGCGGAGAGGGAGGGCAGGAGGAGGAGGATGAATTCAGAAATGTTAATACTGGATAAAAATCGTGTTCTGCTCAAAGAAGCCTTGTATTAGGTCAACGCCACCTGTACCCGCAGCCATATTGCCACCTATGGGGGGGAGGGGCACTCTCCTGGGGCCAAGTTCACACTTTGAGGCTTTTTTTCTGCAGCGTGGAGGATTTTTCCTGAGCCTTTCAGTGGGGGGTGAAATACCTGATTCTCTTGCATTGAATGCAGCATATTGGCGGATTTGATGAGGAGTTTGACGTGACTTGGGGTAAATATTTTGCATCGGGGGCCTCATTCTTCCCCTTTTTTGAAATCGTAGAGGATTTTACCAGTTTTTGGCTTTTTCTTACCGCTCCGGCAGCACGTCCGCCAGTTCTCTACAAAGGGGGCTTGATGTTGAGGGGGGTCTCAACTTAGTTTCTAGGGGAGAAGTAAAGATAATGGCGCAGCAGCGGTAGAACGCCCCGTGGTGGTTTGCCGCCCGGCGCCCCCTCTGATTTCGCAGATCATTTACAGCTTCTCTTGCATCTGCGCCCTTTGTATCCTGAGGCGGCGTGCATACTTCTGCAACCTTCTCATGCAGATGGAGCAAACCTGCGTGATGGGAAGACGCAGCGTCGGGTGTGGTGATGGCGGTCTCCAACATAGGAACGCATCAGGAGGGCAGGCAGGAGAAAAATACACTTCTTGCCCTGCTCCTTGTGCTTAAAGGGGTTTCCAGTATTGAAGACCAGTTCTTAGGATTGCTTGAGGGGCGAATCCTGGCACCCCCGCTGTTGGAAGGGGCCACAGTGCTTTGGGAGCACCGCAGCCTCCACCTGTGACGTCACTTGGCCTTTGCACCTCTCGGTCGGAATGAGATTAAGCTGCAGTACCAAGCACAGCCACTGAACCACGTAGGGCGCTGTTCTATTTAGCCAATAAAGAGGCTGTGTGGCCCCTAAAGCGGATCGGCCGGCCTCCCACAGATCCTGAGGATAGGTCATCAGTATTTAAAGAGCAGCTATCAGCAGGGTCAACCCTATCAAACCCAGCATACTTGATCTTGGGGTTGATCTTGCAGATTAAAACAATAGATGTCTTGGGGAAAATCAGCTGCAGCATCCATTGCAGCAAGGCGGGTGGCCAGCACTGGAAAGTCGGGTGCACCCCACCCATTGGTGCACTGCAGCTCTCATTTGCATAAAAATACACTTTTTTTTTTCTTGAACTCCATAGCCAATTTTTACAAAACAGATGTAATTTTAATCAGCAGTATCAACCCCACCAGGAAGTATGTCTGGTTTAATAGAGTTGATCCTGCTGATGGGTGCTCTTTAAGTCCCTGAAGCAATCATGAGGGTCCCATATCTGAAACCCCTTTGCTAAGTTTGGCTTGTCCAGAACCTGCAGATGGAGCGGAGATGAGCCGCGATGGCAGCCGCGTAGTCCGCGGGGGGGTGATGCTGCTCGTCTCTGGGCCGCGGATCCCCTTGAAGTGTCCGTATATTTCCTGAAGGCGTTTTATCTCCTTTTGTGAATGGATTCGCCGTCTACTACGCGCCTCATCCCAGTATTTTTTTTCCTACTTTGAAGGGAAGAATAAAGGAATTAGTACTTCATCTCTGCCGAGGAAGCAAAACGCGCTCTCCGGGACATCCAGGTTGGAGCATTGATCAAAGGGCTTTGTGAGGCGCAGCGGGCGACTCCTCTAAACGCTTCTGATCAGGACGTTAAGTGGAGAAGCAGAATTTCTGATTTACTTAAATAATCAGCAGAAATCTGCAGGAGGAAGATTAATTATGTAGGACCAGAAGTGCGTTCACCGTAAGGTCCGGGTCAGGCGGGTACCGCACAGCTCAGCCCACTATATGGCATCCAGGAAGCAAATACTCCAGACATGGAACACTACAACCCCCAACATGACTGGACACGGCCACTATACAGATCTGTGACCAGGGTCCCTCCATATTGATGTTCTGTCACTTTTACACATTATTTCTCTTGGGCCCTGGAATCGGTGACAGTTGGCGCAGTAAAAATGCTGCTGCAGCGCTCTGCGTGTGCGGGGGATCCGTGTTATAAGCCCTTCATTTTCTATTCTACTGACCTATCTTCTGGAGCCCATCCCCCACCCTCCAGTTATAGACTTGCAGTGACCTGTCTGGGTGCTGTAATTCACCAGTGCACCCCTCATTGTAGCTCATAGCAAAAACAAAAATACCTGTCTTTTATATTTACAAGAGTGCGAATAAAATCCCCAAACTGCTCCATGAATTATAATCATGAACGATGCATCATTAGCTGAACAGTTTCACCATGCAGTTAACAATTCATTAATCTCTAGAGCAAAATCTGCTGCAGAAAATATTCAGTCCCGTTATTCTGTAAACTCTGAGAATGAAATATACTGAACATAACCATAAAACGGCCCCTCTGTAAAAGAATATATTGTAACTGCTATAATGCTGCTCCTATATACAAGAATATAACTACTATAATACTGCTCCTATGTACAAGAATATAAGTACTATAATACTGCTCCTATATACAAGAATATAAGTACTATAATACTGCCTCCTATGTACAAGAATATAACTACTATAATACTGCCTCCTATGTACAAGAATATAACTACTATAATACTGCTCCTATGTACAAGAATATAACTACTATAATACTGCCTCCTATGTACAGGGATATAACTACTATAATACTGCCTCCTATGTACAAGAATATAACTACTATAATACTGCTCCTATGTACAGGAATATAACTACTATAATACTGCTCCTATGTACAGGAATATAACTACTATAATACTGCTCCTATGTACAAGAATACAACTACTATAATACTGCCTCCTATGTACAAGAATATAACTACTATAATACTACCTCCTATGTACAAGAATATAACTACTATAATACTGCCTCCTATGTACAAGAATATAACTACTATAATACTGCTCCTATGTACAGGATATAACTACTATAATACTGCCTCCTATGTACAAGAATATAACTACTATAATACTGCCTCCTATGTACAAGAATATAACTACTATAATACTGCTCCTATGTACAAGAATATAACTACTATAATACTGCCTCCTATGTACAAGAATATAACTACTATAATACTACCTCCTATGTACAAGAATATAACTACTATAATACTGCTCCTATGTACAAGAATACAACTACTATAATACTGCCTCCTATGTACAAGAATACAACTACTATAATACTGCCTCCTATGTACAAGAATATAACTACTATAATACTGCCTCCTATGTACAAGAATATAACTACTATAATACTGCCTCCTATGTACAGAATATAACTACTATAATACTGCCTCCTATGTACAAGAATATAACTACTATAATACTGCCTCCTATGTACAAGAATATAACTACTATAATACTGCTCCTATGTACAAGAATATAACTACTATAATACTGCCTCCTATGTACAAGAATATAACTACTATAATACTGCTCCTATGTACAAGAATATAACTACTATAATACTGCTCCTATGTACAAGAATATAACTACTATAATACTGCTCCTATGTACAAGAATATAACTACTATAATACTGCTCCTATGTACAGGAATATAACTACTATAATACTGCCTCCTATGTACAAGAATATAACTACTATAATACTGCCTCCTATGTACAAGAATATAACTACTATAATACTGCCTCCTATGTACAAGAATATAACTACTATAATACTGCCTCCTATGTACAAGAATATAACTACTATAATACTGCTCCTGTATACAAGAATATAACTACTATAATACTGCTCCTATGTACAGGAATATAACTATTATAATACTGCCTCCTATGTACAAGACTATAACTGCTATACTACCGCTCCATCTGTAGGCGTTTGGTATGGGTTCCTGTGGATATGCTCTGGGTTACGGTGTTATTGATGTGTTTGGTGTGGCGGTATTACAATGCTTGGTTTGTCCTGTGAAATGCTGTAGCTTTTCCTCTCCAGCTTGTATTGATTTTTCCGCCCGCTGCCTGTAAGCACACTTGACTATAAACCATCCTGACAGACACATCACAGAACTTTTTCCTGGCCGGTTATGTATTTATGTGATGGGAATATGGCGGTTCGGAGGCGGTGATCCTGGAAGAATGGCTAATTACTGTGCCGCCGCTCTCTCCATTCTAATTGCGCTCTTTCGGCTCAGTGATGTATTGATGCGTTGTGTCTGAGGAGCGGCTCTTCAGCTTCATTATTTATGGAGTTGCAGCCGATACCCGCCAGTCATTAGCTGCTTGTTCCGGGGAATATTCATAATTTGTTTTCTGGGTTATTTTTTTGTATTGATTGACAGCGCCTCACTGTGGACACTCAAGGACAAGCGCCAGAGGGGATGGCTGTTCTAGGACCTGACATCGCAAGGCTTTTGGGGTTTTAGAAATTAGATTCTGATGGTCGTAGCGTTAAAGTCCCTTTCAAAGTGACCCTCTAGTTCTGAACAAAATGTAATTTAAGTGCACATTTCAGTGCTGATTAAGTTCCTTAATATTCCTTTACAACAATAAGAAGTTCAGCTCCCGGCAGTCACCAGTAGGGGGAGCTCACTTCAGTGGGAAAGGTACCGTATACCGTGGATATCCTTGTGTGCAGTGAGCTCCCCCTAGTGGTGGCTGCCAGCAGCAGAATCTTCTCTTTTTTGGGTTTGGGGCTGTGGATCTGAAAAACTGAGCTCCAACCCATGGAAGGAAATCTTTTGAACTGGTCGATAAGGTAGTTTGTGCAGACAGTTCTGTCCAGAGTGGAACATGCAATAAAAAAATGTGCACATTGGTATTAAATGCCTTTCTTTTTGAAGATCTCTGGTTGCTGTCAGTGAATGGAATTTTTTTGTTGTTGTTGTTGTAACATTCAGAATATCAACTGCTTGAAATGTATGATCACGTTTTTCATTCGAAAGTAGCAGGAAAACAAGCCTTAAACAACCCCCCGGGTGATCGGTGGCGCTAGTTGTACCTATTTCCAGCGTATTCGGAGCCGCTCGTCCTCGGTTGTAGGGTCAGTAACCAGATACAAGTGACTTTCTCCTCTTGGCAGGAGCGGCACCGTCCAATCCACCTGGAATGATGGATGTAATCAGCAGTAAACCAAACCTCAGCGCCAACATGGCCGACAGCGAGGTTTGTAATAGATTGTGAGATATTGGATGTGACAGATGACCAGGGACTGGCTAGATATGGGGTCCACTTTTACATGTACAGTAGTGTCACCCAGCTTTCCCAGGGTCCTGAATTGCCTTTCTGACATTTGTATTTGTTTTTACCCAGCTTTCCCAGAAGCGGATGTAACTGAGCTTTTCCCCATCTGCTTTCTCTTGCCTGTAGGCGACTTCATTAAAACTTACTTGATCAGCGACTCCTCTGAGCCGGGCGTAGTGGGCACTTCATCCCTTATCTGTCGCCCCACACTGTACGCCCCTCTAGTCCTCCAGCTCGTCTTATCAGGGCGACGCTGCCATCACCATTTGTGTTGTGCCACCAGCTCTGAGACAAGAGCGTCTGGAAAGGAAACAATGTAACAAGTTCTTGCAGTGATTGCTTCTTATTGTTACATTGTCTCCTCCCTAGAAGATGTCAAGAGGCAGAGCATGCACCTGCTGTGGGGCCCTGCAGGGAGGGCCCCTGCTTTAGGTCAGCGCCATCCTTTGTTTTTGCTGATTGTACCAATCTGCACAGGAGTGCAGCTCTGGATGTGACTGGAGAATAAAACATGATCACGGCAAGACAGAAAAAGCAAAGCTCCTGAGCTATTCCTGTCTTTCTTAAAGACACCTGTCCTTAAAAAAAAAGAAAGAAAAAAAAAAAGAAAAATAAAGGAATACGGAGATGTGAAAGCAGAAATGTGTGTAATCCACAAAATGTTATCCGTCTGTAAATGTTTGTGTCAGAGCTCTACTGGGAATAATCTGCGGTCAGTCTGCTGCTCCTTCTCCCCTCTCACAGCATGAGATAACGGCGAGCTCCGGACTGGTGATGTAATGGGCCGATAGTGACCGGACTGGTGATGTAATGGGCCGATAGTGACCGGACTGGTGATGTAATGGGCCGATAGTGACCGGACTGGTGATGTAATGGGCCGATAGTGACCGGACTGGTGATGTAATGGGCCGATAGTGACCGGACTGGTGATGTAATGGGCTGAGAGTGACCGGACTGGTGATGTAATGGGCCGATAGTGACCGGACTGGTGATGTAATGGGCCGATAGTGACCGGACTGGTGATGTAATGGGCCGATAGTGACCGGACTGGTGATGTAATGGGCCGATAGTGACCGGACTGGTGATGTAATGGGCCGATAGTGACCGGACTGGTGATGTAATGGGCTGAGAGTGACCGGACTGGTGATGTAATGGGCTGATAGTGACCGGACTGGTGATGTAATGGGCTGATGGTGACCGGACTGGTGATGTAATGGGCTGATAGTGACCGGACTGGTGATGTAATGGGCTGATAGTGACCGGACTGGTGATGTAATGGGCTGATAGTGACCGGACTGGTGATGTAATGGGCTGAGAGTGACCGGACTGGTGATGTAATGGGCTGATGGTGATCGCTCTCACAGTGATATTGTTCTTATTGTAGTTTTGCAGATTCACCAATCATAACCAATGAGTTTTCTTTAATGTCAGGTCAGAAATGCTCCTGTTTTCTCTTATCCCAGCAAATCCCATGAGAGCAGGAAACTAATGGAGCATTAATGTGTAATACACCAGGAGCTTGGAGAGACCTCACATATCCAGTGGGGAAGTGCCGCAATTATATTTACTACTTTACTGCTAATATCAGCACAACATGTGGACGTGGGAGCATTACTGTGTAATCCTGTGCTCAGCTCTCCATGTTCACATTAATATTGACTGTGCTGAAAATTCTGCTAAGATCTTTTGCTGATGGAAAATCAGAAGTAACAGATAGCAGAGAAAATACACCGTACTAAGTAACTGCTTTAATACTGCCTGCTATGTACAAGAATATAACTACTATAATACTGCTCCTATGTACAAGAATATAACTACTATAATACTGCTCCTATGTACAAGAATATAACTACTATAATACTGCCTCCTATGTACAAGAATATAGCTACTATAATACTGCCCCTATGTACAGGAATATAACTACTATAATACTGCTCCTATGTACAAGAATATAACTACTATAATACTGCTCCTATGTACAAGAATATAACTGCTATAATACTGCTCCTATGTACAAGAATATAACTACTATAAATACTGCCTCCTATGTACAAGAATATAACAATGTATAGATTTTGATTAGTCTCCTGGATGAATGTATTTTAGGTTCCATGTAGGCCCAGTTACCCCTGTCCTGATATCTGGGGTGCGGTTTTCGGGCTCGGTCCCGCTCCGGTCTGTGTAGAATGTAATGGTCACAGTTACAGTATCTCGTCTTAGTGATTTTATGACACAACCATTGAAATCGACCTCAGCCACTCGTCTTCTGTTCACTATAATGCACATCTAATGATAAAAAACAATTAATAATTAATTTCATGCGCCTCAGGGGGCATTTAATGAGTGGGAGGTAGAATTTTTCCTCGCCGGTTGCACCGCCATCATGCTGCTGCGTCTCTTGAAGGGCATGTTACACGTTTAATGTTTTTATTTCAAAGTATCTCAGCAGGAAAAGTGAATCTGCATCCTGAGCAGCGTATTTGTATGCCGTTCTGCACGGCGCACTCGCCTCCCAGAGTAGATGGGTTTTCTCAAGCTTTTTTGTACTGGGAGCTGCCCCGCTCTTGTCTGCTCAATGGCAGTTCAAAGCAGATGGCGGAGTGAGAAGGTGCCGCCGCAGTTACACCGTTATCAAGCTATTTTCGTTGCAGGTCCAATAGTGTCAAGTCCACAGTACCACTTCTCCTGTATATACAGTGCACAGTACCACTTCCCCTGTCCTGTATACTGGGTGTAATCCTCAGTATCTGCTCTTATTCTGTATATATATACACTGCACAGTACCACTTCTCCTGTATATACAGTGCACAGTACCACTTCCCCTGTCCTGTATACTGGGTGTAATCCTCAGTATCTGCTCTTATTCTGTATATATATACACTGCACAGTACCACTTCTCCTGTATATACAGTGCACAGTACCACTTCTCCTGTCCTGTATACTGGGTGTAATCCTCAGTATCTGCTCTTATTCTGTATATATATACACTGCACAGTACCACTTCTCCTCTCCTGTATACTGGGTGTAATCCTCAGTATCTTCTCTTATTCTGTATATATACACTGCACAGTACCACTTCTCCTGTCCTGTATACTGGGTGTAATCCTCAGTATCTGCTCTTATTCTGTATATATATATACACTGCACAGTACCACTTCTCCTGTCCTGTATACTGGGTGTAATCCTCAGTATCTGCTCTTATTCTGTATATATATACACTGCACAGTACCACTTCTCCTGTATATACAGTGCACAGTACCACTTCTCCTCTCCTGTATACTGGGTGTAATCCTCAGTATCTGCTCTTATTCTGTATATATATACACTGCACAGTACCACTTCTCCTCTCCTGTATACTGGGTGTAATCCTCAGTATCTTCTCTTATTCTGTATATATACACTGCACAGTACCACTTCTCCTGTCCTGTATACTGGGTGTAATCCTCAGTATCTGCTCTTATTCTGTGTATGTATATATGTGTATGTATATATATATATATATATATATATATATATATACATACACTGCACAGTACCACTTCCCCTGTCCTGTATACTGGGTGTAATCCTCAGTATCTTCTCTTATTCTGTATATATACACAGCACAGTACCACTTCTCCTGTATATACACTGCACAGTACCACTCCTCCTCTCCTGTATACTGGGTGTAATCCTCAGTATCTGCTCTTATTCTGTATATATATATACACAGCACAGTACCACTTCTCCTGTATATACACTGCACAGTACCACTCCTCCTCTCCTGTATACTGGGTGTAATCCTCAGTATCTGCTCTTATTCTGTGTATATATATATATATACGCTGCACAGTACCACTTCTCCTGTATATACAGTGCACAGTACCACTTCTGTACCTCCATGATTGAAGTCCTGTTGTCCTCCTTTTTCCTGTGTTTTGGGGAACATTTTACTCTTCTTTTTGTCTTCTCTGATATAAAGCTCCATCTCTGTCTCCAGAAGTTCCAAAGCTTTTTCTATAAAGTCTTCACCTTGTGTCTCCTGTAAATCGCCTAATATAACAAATGAATGTTTTCTGAACAGTTTTCCCCTTTGTTTGAGCGCTGCTCTCCAGTCCTTCCGCTGCTGACGTCGTCTTCTTAGTTGCAGCGGTGACGTTCTGTGCAGAAGTTACATTCACAGCCAATTGCTGGCCTTAGCCAAGCACAGAACGGCTCTGCTGAGGCCGGTGATTGGCTGCAGCGGTGACCTGTGTGCACAGAACGTCTCTGCTGAGGCCAGTGATTGGCTGCAGCGGTGACCTGTTTGCACAGAACGTCTCTGCTGAGGCCAGTGGTTGGCTGCAGCGGTCTCCTGTGTGCACAGAACGTCTCTGCTGAGGCCAGTGGTTGGCTGCAGCGGTCTCCTGTGTGCACAGAACGTCTCTGCTGAGGCCAGTGATTGGCTGCAGCGGTGACCTGTGTGCACAGAACGTCTCTGCTGAGGCCAGTGGTTGGCTGCAGCGGTCTCCTGTGTGCACAGAACGTCTCTGCTGAGGCCAGTGATTGGCTGCAGCGGTGACCTGTGTGCAGAGAATGTCTTTGCTGAGGCCAGTGATTGGCTGCAGCGGTGACCTGTGTGCACAGAACGTCTCTGCTGAGGCCAGAGAAACAAACAGCAGTGGTGAGGCCTGGAGCATGGGGCAGGAAGGAGCAGAGGAGAAGCAGGTGAGTACATTCATTTGTTGTTTTAGGCCGTTTTCAGTGGTTGCCGGAGTTTTCATATAACACTGACTATTCCTTTAAGTTCTCTTCTTGCCATTGAAGGATATAGAGATTTTCTTTTTACAACCAGAGACTCCCACTCTTTTTGATGCTTTAGTTATCAAAGCTGAGGGTTTGGTACAGTTTTATGCACTCTAGACAATCCTTTGTGACAGGAGCAGTCAGTGTTCCAGCCTGATACATTCATCTGTATTCATACATTGTTACAATGTATCTGTACGGGAGAGAGGCTTGTGCCTGGATGCAATTATAGACATAGTTGTGCTTAGACTCTGGATGTAAACATCGATTTTCCCATTCACTGACAACAAGCAGAGATCTGCTAACATGTGCACTTTATTCTAGATTGTTTGATTATGTAGCTGTTCCTATAACCCTGGACACTGTGACATAGGAATGAGTTCACGTTGCCCCTGTGGCCTCCCTGCATCCTCAGCCCAGAGTGCCGCAGCTCTGGGGCCGGGGTCGCCCTCCTCAGTACTCGCCACCACTGCTGCCGCTCTCTGATCTTGGGGCGGCCTTGATGTCGGCCGTGTCTTATTCCTGCTCCTCTGAAATTGATAAGCGATTGTCAGGTTGTGACTTCTCCGCTAACGGATGAAATATGGCGGCACTCCGGCCTTACTGCTCACCTGCCTTTAATTTTATTATTGCTGTATAATTGCTATTGATCCAGTTCATATAACCAGCGACGAAGGCGCCCCACGTTTATGGACTTCGGGGGTCGTAAAGCCGACATGGCGATTTATAGGAAGAGGTTTACCAGACGGATGGACTCAGTCCAAATATCTTTGGTCATTATCTTCTCTATCTATCTATCTATCTATCTATCTATCTATCTATCTATATATCATCTCTCTCTCTCTATATATATATATATATATATCTCTATCTCTCTCTCTCTCTCTCTCTCTCTCTCTCTCTCTCTCTCTCTCTCTCTCTCTCTCTCTCTCTCTATATATATATATATTTTCTCTATCTATCTCTCTATATCTCTCTCTATCTATTTATCTCTCTCTCTATCTATATCTCTCTCTATCTATCTCCCTCTTTCTCTCTCTCTCTCTATCTCTCTCTCTCTCTCTATCTCTCCTGTGCCAGTCAGAGGAATAGGCTTTCTGCCTTTGGGAGGAGGAGGTTCTGCAGCAGCTGTGACATGTATGGCTGGCTGATAAGATTTGTCACCTTGAGGTTTTCTTTCCTGCGGTGGATCAGACTACCGACCATTCTTTAGGAAAGCATAAGTGGAAGGAAAGGGTTAATATGAGGGGCGTCTGCCATAGTACTGAGGGGAGAGTGAAGGAGACTACAAAGTCTGCCTTCTTTCCTGGAGGTCTCTTCAGTCCATTGATATCAATGAGATTGGTGTAATGCTACACTTCCCCTGTGGAGGCGCTGCAGGGATGAAGAACATTCGCTGCCTGGTTTCTCTGCAGATGACAACTGGTCACCGAGGCCATCAGCGAATCTCTCAGATGGACCCTTCTATTGGGAGCGCATTGCCCCATGGGCGTTACCTCTTAATCCAGGCATCCTCAAACTGAGGCTCTCCAGCTGTTGCAAAACTACAACGCCCAGCATGCCCGAACAGCCTACAGGTATCCGCCTACAGCAGGGCACTGTGGGAGTAGTAGTTTTACAACAGCTGGAGGGCCGCAGTTTGAGGATGCCTGTCTTAATCCAACTAATGGAAAATGTACTTTATGGAGTTGCTATAATGTACAGAATACCAATTACAGGAAAGTATTAAAACAAATGCTGTCCCTTTAAGATAAGATCGCCCTCTCACCCGGCCGCTCTGAGCTTGCAGGAACGCCGGTTTTCAATTTACTCGTTGTCAATCAAAAGCATCGGCTCGTGTGATCTGTGAGAAGCCGGAGATCGATGCTGCAGCAGATCCCCCATATCTGACCGCTCCGCAGAGTCATGTGCAGGTCCAGTGTACACGTCCTATTCAGTAATCCCATCACCACTAATCTACATGACAGCAGAGTCACGGTGTACATCCTGTACTATACTCCAGAGCTGCACTCACTATTCTGCTGGTGCAGTCACTGTGTACATACATTACTTATCCTGTACTGATCCTCAGTTACATCCTGTATTATACTCCAGAGCTGCACTCACTATTCTGCTGGTGCAGTCACTGTGTACATACATTACTTATCCTGTACTGATCCTGAGTTACATCCTGTATTATACTCCAGAGCTGCACTCACTATTCTGCTGGTGCAGTCACTGAGTACATACATTACTTATCCTGTACTGATCCTGAGTTACATCCTGTATTATACTCCAGAGCTGCACTCACTATTCTGCTGGTGCAGTCACTGTGTACATACATTACTTATCCTGTACTGATCCTGAGTTACATCCTGTATTATACTCCAGAGCTGCACTCACCATTCTGCTGGTGCAGTCACTGTGTACATACATTACTTATCCTGTACTGATCCTGAGTTACATCCTGTATTATACTCCAGAACTGCACTCACCATTCTGCTGGTGCAGTCACTGTGTACATACATTACTTATCCTGTACTGATCCTGAGTTACATCCTGTATTATACTCCAGAGCTGCACTCACTATTCTGCTGGTGCAGTCACTGTGTACATACATTACTTATCCTGTACTGATCCTGAGTTACATCCTGTATTATACTCCAGAACTGCACTCACTATTCTGCTGGTGCAGTCACTGTGTACATACATTACTTATCCTGTACTGATCCTGGGTCACCTCCTGTATTATACTCCAGAGGTGCACTCACTATTCTGCTGGTGCAGTCACAGTGTACATACATTACTTATCCTGTACTGATCCTGAGTTACATCCTGTATTATACTCCAGAGCTGCACTCACTATTCTGCTGGTGCAGTCACTGTGTACATACATTGCTTATCCTGTACTGATCCTGAGTTACATCCTGTATTATACCCCAGAGCTGCACTCACTATTCTGCTGGTGCAGTCACTGTGTACATACATTGCTTATCCTGTACTGATCCTGAGTTACATCCTGTATTATACCCCAGAGCTGCACTCACTATTCTGCTGGTGCAGTCACTGTGTACATACATTACTTATCCTGTACTGATCCTGAGTTACATCCTGTATTATACTCCAGAGCTGTACTCACTATTCTGCTGGTGCAGTCACTGTGTACATACATTACTTATCCTGTACTGATCCTGAGTTACATCCTGTACTATACTCCAGAGCTGAACTCACTATTCTGCTGCACTCACTATTCTGCTGGTGCAGTCACTGTGTACATACATTACACTGCGTGCAGAATTATTAGGCAAATGAGTATTTTGACCACATCATCCTCTTTCTGCATGTTGTCTTACTCCAAGCTGTATAGGCTCGAAAGCCTACTACCAATTAAGCATATTAGGTGATGTGCATCTCTGTAATGAGAAGGGGTGTGGTCTAATGACATCAACACCCTATATTAGGTGTGCATAATTATTAGGCAACTTCCTTTCTTTTGGCAAAATGGGTCAAAAGAAGGACTTGACAGGCTCAGAAAAGTCAAAAATAGTGAGATATCTTGCAGAGGGATGCAGCACTCTTAAAATTGCAAAGCTTCTGAAGCGTGATCATCGAACAATCAAGCGTTTCATTCAAAATAGTCAACAGGGTCGCAAGAAGCGTGTGGAAAAACCAAGGCGCAAAATAACTGCCCATGAACTGAGAAAAGTCAAGCGCGCAGCTGCCAAGATGCCACTTGCCACCAGTTTGGCCATATTTCAGAGCTGCAACATCACTGGAGTGCCCAAAAGCACAAGGTGTGCAATACTCAGAGACATGGCCAAGGTAAGAAAGGCTGAAAGACGACCACCACTGAACAAGACACACAAGCTGAAACGTCAAGACTGGGCCAAGAAATATCTCAAGACTGATTTTTCTAAGGTTTTATGGACTGATGAAATGAGAGTGAGTCTTGATGGGCCAGATGGATGGGCCCGTGGCTGGATTGGTAAAGGGCAGAGAGCTCCAGTCCGACTCAGACGCCAGCAAGGTGGAGGTGGAGTACTGGTTTGGGCTGGTATCAACAAAGATGAGCTTGTGGGGCCTTTTCGGGTTGAGGATGGAGTCAAGCTCAACTCCCAGTCCTACTGCCAGTTTCTGGAAGACACCTTCTTCAAGCAGTGGTACAGGAAGAAGTCTGCATCCTTCAAGAAAAATATGATTTTCATGCAGGACAATGCTCCATCACACGCGTCCAAGTACTCCACAGCGTGGCTGGCAAGAAAGGGTATAAAAGAAGAAAATCTAATGACATGGCCTCCTTGTTCACCTGATCTGAACCCCATTGAGAACCTGTGGTCCATCATCAAATGTGAGATTTACAAGGAGGGAAAACAGTACACCTCTCTGAACAGTGTCTGGGAGGCTGTGGTTGCTGCTGCACGCAATGTTGATGGTGAACAGATCAAAACACTGACAGAATCCATGGATGGCAGGCTTTTGAGTGTCCTTGCAAAGAAAGGTGGATATATTGGTCACTGATTTGTTTTTGTTTTGTTTTTGAATGTCAGAAATGTATATTTGTGAATGTTGAGATGTTATATTGGTTTCACTGGTAAAAATAAATAATTGAAATGGGTATATATTTGTTTTTTGTTAAGTTGCCTAATAATTATGCACAGTAATAGTCACCTGCACACACAGATATCCCCCTGAAATAGCTAAAACTATAGACAAACTAAAAACTACTTCCAAAAATATTCAGCTTTGATATTAATGAGTTTTTTGGGTTCATTGAGAACATGGTTGCTGTTCAATAATAAAATTAATCCTCAAAAATACAACTTGCCTAATAATTCTGCACTCCCTGTACTTATCCTGTACTGATCCAGAGTTTCATCTTGTATTATACTCCAGAGCTGCACTCACTATTCTGCTGGTGCAGTCACTGTGTAGATACATGACTTATCCTGTATTATACTCCAGAGCTGCACTCACTATTCTGCTGGTGCAGTCACTGTGTAGATACATGACTTATCCTGTATTATACTCCAGAGCTGCACTCACTATTCTGCTGGTGCAGTCACTGTTTACATACATTACTTATCCTGTACTGATCCTGAGTTACATCATGTATTATACTCCAGAGCTGCACTCACTATTCTGCTGGTGCAGTCACTGTGTACATACATTACTTATCCTGTATTATGCTCCAGAGCTGCGCTCTCTAGTAGAAGTACAGTATAAGGGGTGATTCTCCTCTTCTGGTCCGGCAGTAGATGAGCAGGCCTCTGCATTAGATCTCGCTGGCTCCGTGTTTCCAGTGTCACCAGTGGCCACTTGAGTGTAGACTGGAGCCGCGCGTTGTCTTGTACTGAGGGGAGATGGGAATTGATGTCTCTGAGCCGCTCTCTTCAAGTGAAGATGTCTCTGCGGCTGATTGACCCTCATGTAAGTGCAGGATGAGGGTCCTCGAGAGGAGAATGAATCTCCGGGGGATCTCCAGACGCTCCTGAGGAACTTCCACCTCCATGAGTATGTTCCCCGGGGGTCCTCCTGTTGGGTGAGGGTCCCACTGCTTAGTCGTCAATGGGATTTCTAAATAGCGATAATATATCGGCTGCAGATTTACCATTTTCTGGCACCAGGAAAGCTGGGTGGCAGATCCTGCGTTACAGCACGTCTCATACGTCGCCATTCTGCTTTTTGGACCCCATGAACAGTGCACCCTCATGCACCCCTGGGTTCTGCACCCTCATGCACCCCTGGGTTCCTGTTGCGTCTTCCACTTCCCGCGGTGCGAGCCGGTTTTCTACTTTTGCTCTGACGTTGAATTTCACCCAGAATTCTCTCCATCCCCGGAAACGCACGACAGCCGAGCGGATACTTTGGGGTCCGTCCCACGAACCTCTTGGAGGTTTGAGATGCTGTTCTGCGCTGATCCATTGTAGCAGACCTTCAGCTGTAAGCAGTGTTGGGTCAGGAAGGGTTTCGGCCTCTGGTACTACTACTCCCATCCCTTCACGGCCCTATGGATCAGATGAAGGGTTCACATACTTTTCGGCTCATCCTTCCAGTAGAAGCGCTTGCTCTGCAGTCAAGTGCCTGGAAGCCGCCGTCGCTAATTCGCTCTTGTGCCTAATTTCCGCCGCTCTCGTGGGATTGGCCGGGACGTGGCGCTGCCTGCGTTTCGTTAGCAGAGCGGTGAAGCGGCGATCATTTTAATTTGCTGTTTAGAAAGGTGATTTAATGAGACAAATCCAATCTCTGGAGTGTGAAATGTTTACAAGAAATTGATCCATTAATTGAAAAATTCCCTCTTCGGTATATAACGAGCGGCGCCGAGGAGGGGGCGGCCGCTTCTCCTAATGAGGTTCCCCTTCTGTGCAGGAGACGCCGCGTGGGCCTGGGAGCGGAGAAGAAAGCCTCCTCTTATCGCTTCCTAGGAAAGCTGGGTGACCACCCGCATGGCTGAAGGGACCGCTCCCGCAGAGGTGGTCACCCTGGGAGAAAGCTGGGTGACATTGAACGGACCTGACAGAATGGCAGCAGGGAGGGCACAGTCTGTTTTCGAGATCTCTGCTTGCTGCCAGTGAATGCCAATATCAGCTGCTTCCATTCATAGCTAGATTAAGGACTTAGTACAGCAGGGCACCCAATACTGTCTAAGACTCTATATTCACTGACAGGAAGCAGAGATCTTGGAAATGGGGATGTATTGAAACACAAAGCAAGAAAGGTGAAGAACTTTATGCAGTGATTTCAGGACTGGATAGAAGTGTAAAGTGAGGACAGGTTTTGAGCCTCTGGACTTAAAGGAATGTTCTATTCTGAGACAGCAAGCAGAGATCCTGAACACGCTGAGGAATTGAACCACAAAGTTTATTAGAAAGTTGCAGAACTGGAAGCGTGGTGAGCGCAGCTCTGGGTGTGACTTGTGTCTGGCAGATCTGTAGTCCATCAGTTCGTGCTGTGGCCCCCGGTGCCTCTGATTTTAGATGGGGGGGGGGGGGGGGCGGGTTTCGAGGCAGAGCGGTCTACTGCCCATCATATCACAGGTTATCTGCTCCTTGGAAAGCTGGATGACAGTAAACCTGCCCAAATCCTGCATCGGGCGGTCACCAGTCCGGGACCTAGGAAAGCTGAGTGACATCTGCGTGGTAGTTGTAATAGCCGCCATTTCGGCTGCCACCCAGCTTTCCTGGGATGTCTCTTAGGGAAAAGACAATTATCCAACCAGTCACATGTTCTGGATTATCTGATGCTCTGGGTTGTCAGACACTTTGGGTTGTCGGATGCTCTGGGTCAGGGGATCATAGAAAAGGAACTGGTCCCAGTCACCGGATTATCAGACCTTCTGGATGCTGCAGAATAACACATGGGAAAGCCTGCAGATGCCCTGATCACTCGCTAAACAGACGCCCGCGCTGCGTAGTTTTCTCCTGCACAGTGCAGTGGACGAACTGCGCTAAACCAGCGCCCCTTCATTCTGCACCACTGCAGGGTTATTGCGCTCTCAGTTTGGGCATTTTAACCTTTGACCTTGATGAGTGCTTCACGTTGCGGTTGTTATTGTGGTGGCCCAGAAGGTCCTGCCGCGCTCATCTTACTGCAGGAGTTGCCCTTATGTATGTGTTCAAAGACAGAAGCAGAGGTATTACCTTCCATGGCATGACATCAGAAAGTGCAGCCAAAAATGAACTTGCCAGGGTGAGCATTACTGATGGTTATTAAAGGGGGCTCCCGCTTTTCTGTATCGGAGGCTGAAGCATCTAATGAAAAGTTCTGCAACTTTCTTGGATTATTTTCTAGATCTCCCTTTGCTGTCAGTGAATGGAATGCATCCAGAGACAGAATACCTACTGTATTCAGAGCTAGTCCTGCTCGTTACATTGTATCAAGGCTCTCTCCTCCTCAAGCTTCCTGAGAAGGATGGAAACAATGACTGGTGGGGGTCATTTATCAAACTGGTGTAAAGTAGAACTGGTTTAGTTGCCCATAGCAACCAATCAGATTCCACCTTTGATTTTCCAAAGGAGCTGTAAAAATGGAAGATGGAATATGATTGGTTGCTACGGGCAACTAAGCCAGTTCTCCTTTACACCAATTTGATAAACGACTCCTTGGGTGTTACAATGTATCAGCGTAAACAAAACACAGCTGCTGCACTGACACATTGTAACAAACACATCCCAATGAGAAGAGATTGCGCTGAGAAAGGAGAGCTAGAAGCTGATTGGTTGCGTTGGGTTTGTTTTCATCCCCATCCGCATCAATGGCCACATCCTAATGGACTGGACGGGAGGCAAACCGCACGATGTCCCTATGATAACACTGCAAGAAATCTAGACCGCACGATGTCCCTATGATAACACTGCAAGAAATCCAGACCGCACAATGTCCCTATGATAACACTGCAAGAAATCCAGACCGCACAATGTCCCTATGATAACACTGCAAGAAATCCAGACCGCACAATGTCCCTATGATAACACTGCAAGAAATCCAGACCGCACAATGTCCCTATGATAACACTGCAAGAAATCCAGACCGCACAATGTCCCTATGATAACACTGCAAGAAATCCAGACCGCACAATGTCCCTATGATAACACTGCAAGAAATCCAGACCTCACGCTGTCCTGAGGTCCAGGCAGGGGGTGGTTTATGTCGCCCGATCACGAGATTAGACGTGATGACTTCTGAAAAGCGTCTCCCGGAGCCTCATGTTGCGGGGTCTGGAGGAGGCGTCCAGTGAGTGACAGCCGGGGAGATGGAAGGACCCCGATGCTCTCCGCAGCCGCCATCCTGATAAGTAAATTCCTGAACATGGCCGCTTTAATCCCTATCCAATCCCCCTCATCAAAATACAATTTCTCGCTCTGCGGCCTCGCACATCCAGCGATAACCATAGCGCGGCCGCCATGGCCCAGAGGCTCCGCTAATACAAGACTGGGAAGTGGAAGGTTCCAGGAATCGATGACCACCGGGGAAATTCCTTCAGACGTGCAGCAGAATAATCACCTGCGAGCTCTGAGCGCTGTGCGGAATGATGGCCGCCATCACCCGCTTCCCAGGGGTCCTCACCCAGCTGCGTGAAGACCCTCAGCGCACTAGAACGCAGAATGTTCTCATTTCATATTCCTGCCCCCCTCATTGCTGTGTGTGCATCAGTCTTCATGCATCAGGAGGCTCAGGATGAGCCCATCTGAATGGGGCTTGCAGAAATCCATGCACCGCCTGCTGACACGGCCCCGGTCACACACGGAATACTTCGATTAGTCACATGCAGGCGGTCGGCTGCGGTTTCCCGCTCGCCCCAGCGGTGCTCCTCCCTGTTGTCGCGCTATAAATACTTGCGTTTGGGATTTTTCTCCATTTGCCGAGTTGATGAGGAGTTTTCTGAAACCTCCGGAGGGAAGGAGCCGCGGATGAAGCGGAGACATGGAGGACGACCGCCGGCGACGCGGGAAAACCCACACGCTATAGTCAGGAGGCATTCTATAGGATTTATATTAACTCCATCATCGCCACCGAGCAGGCGATAGCCCGTGACCATACAGTGTACGTATTGTGTGGCTGCAGGTACCGCCTATTCCCCTGAACCCCCCCCCCCCACCCATTCCTCCCGTAAAATACTCTGTGCTGCTGTGGACCCTGCATCTTCCAGCTGGCAACTTGCCTTCTGAGACCTCCGACAAGCTTCGTGCATTCATATGCTGAAATACTCTGTGGTGCTGAAGAACTCTTCAGTCTGTGAGATGAGCATCCTCCCCTCTGCTGAAATACTCTGTGCTGCTGGGGACCTTTCTCTTCCTACTGTGTAAGGCCGCATACACATGACCATATCCGTTTTTCTGTCTTCAAATCGTGGATCTGCACATTACAGATGGTGTTCCGGTTGAGTCGGCATTTTTTGTGGGCCTGTTGACTTCAATGGGTTCGTAGTCCGCTTTTTGCAGGACGTGTTCTTTTCACGGAGCGGACATACGGATGTGGAAAGCACGTGGATCATGGATGTGCTTTCTGCAAAAAGACCACCGACCCATTGAAAACAATGGGTCCCCAAATCCGAGCGGCACGCAGACGGCATCTGCAGACCGCAAAACGGATACGGTCGTGTGCATGGGGTCTTAGTCTCATTCTGACAACTCTCAAAAGATCAATGCATTTGAATGCTGAAATACTTTGTGCAGCTGTGGAATGTGCTCCTTCCACTTTGCAACTTTCTGCCTGTCCCCAACTGACCAGCACCTTCCTCTCCTGAAATACTCTGTGCTGCTGGGGACCCTGCTCCAGCACATGCAGGTGGCAGTGCGTCACGATCCAGTCCTCAGACCCTGTTCCAGTCACACAGACGATGCCCCCCGGTGGACTAGATGCAGACGCGCGGTTTGACAGTTAATTAATGCTCGGATTATAATTAGAAATGGTAATGGCCGCCATTAGCTGACGGAGAATGTGTTTGCTTTTGCTTGGTGATGGCGAGGTAACGCGCCCGTCCTGCTCCGTCACATTGTGCAAGGGATCACAGGAAAACTTTAATAGCGCAATAAAGTCTCTGAATGTCACATAACGGTTCCCCGGGGCCCAGTGTACGGAACGTAATGAAATGTGTCAGTGATAACTGAGATTATGCAGGCACCAGTGGATGTCAGGTGACATTGCTGCATCGGATTCCGCGCTCACAGGAAAGAAACATTGTATCCCAATTCTGTAACACCAAGAGATACAATGTGTCTGTCCACAAGAGCATAAACCTCCAAACAATATGTGCGAACCCCGGTCACAGAAACGCAGGCGGCCATTTAATAAGTGAAAACAATCTTTATTGGAAATACTCAATAAAACACATATATGGAGTCGCAAAATTCCATGGGATAAAACGTACATAAGAGACGGCCAATAACTAATCGTGTACGTAGGAGAAGCAGAATGTATACAAGGCAATCGCCCCGATATTACAAGAGAACGGCTTCCACATAATGGC
Organism: Bufo bufo; assembly: GCF_905171765.1. Taxonomy (NCBI): domain Eukaryota; kingdom Metazoa; phylum Chordata; class Amphibia; order Anura; family Bufonidae; genus Bufo; species Bufo bufo. The sequence continues at coordinate 2,443,091 of NC_053398.1, read as the reverse complement.
CACTAGCCAAAAAAAGTGCGTAACAATAGTGCCAAGGAAAACCGGAAAATGGTAAAGCTCCTCACCAGATCACGAAAACGTGGTCACAGCCACATCAGCCATCCCAGTGTCCCTTACTCACCTACGCGTTTCGCCTGATGGCAGTGGAATGGTTGCCATATTTATATCCGGTGCATTATACTAAACCACAGGCGCCTGTGGGTCACGTATACGCCATGTCGCTCAGCACATGACCGCAATTCACAGCGATCATTGGCGCAACTAGTTTATCATCCCTTGCCACGTCATGTTGGGTCGGGGTAAGTCACGTGGATGCGAGCGGTTATTGGTACAATATGTCCAGCCCCTTGTGACAGCTCTGCCGACCTCCAACATGACCGCCCAGTACGCCCTCGCTTATGTACGTTTTATCCCACGGAATTTTGTAGACTCCATATATGTGTTTTATTGAGTATTTCCAATAAAGATTTTTTTCGCTTATTAAATGGCCGCCTGCGTTTCTGTGACCGGGGTACGCACATATTGTTTGGAGGTTTATGATGGGTGTTTTATGTGGCCCCGATAGGTCACCCTTATAGGGTCTTGGCCACAAGAACACTTAAATGGGCAATCCAACCAATCCAGATCCAGTCCTGCCCACAGCTGAGAGGTCGCTACAGTTGTATCCAGTCAGCCCAGATTCCAGACTGATACATTGTAACAAACCTATCGGGAGAGGAGAGAGTAAGCAAATCCGACTACATTAATGGATCTCAGAAGAAGTATTCTGATGGCGGCCATATTGGTTGTCACCCAGCTTTCCCAGGAGCACAAAGCAGAGGACGCCTCAGATTTCTTATCCATTTTTGGTGGAAATGCTCCAACTTAATATATTGTAGATAATGGGCGAGACACCTGATTGACGGACGTCCTTGCCTGCGGAGAACGCCATCACCCCCTGGGACCCTTGTTCATAGAAATAATAAGATTCCTGGTTGAGTCTGTATGGAGCAATGACCCAGTGTTATCGTAATAGGGGGGCACAGAACATACGAGACCCCCTCATAGACCGGCGGCTGACTGACTCTGCTGCAAGAAACCCCATGGAGTCACCTGACTGCGCCAAACAATCGATAAGCACTTTACCTAAATGTCACTAAATAAAATGTCTATTTAAGATCAGAACGACCTTGTCTGTAATGGAGCAATTGTTTCATATGTTCCTTCTCGTCTCTGAAGGTTCCGGCCATTACATCTCCGGCCTGACATTTACAGTGTGGAAGATTAGGACCGAGACTGGAAATGCACTCATTGGTTGAGGCGTCTCTTTTAGTGCAGTAAATTAGTTTTGTTGGGCTCTTTTAAGAATCAACGATTTACCTCAACGCTGCAAAAAGGTTTCTTAAAGGGGCAAGTCCAGTCATAACTGATATTATTATTACAAGAATATAACTACCGGTACTATAATACTGCTCCTATATACAAGAATATAACTACTATAATACTGCTCCTATATACAAGAATATAACTACTATAATACTGCTCCTATATACAGGAATATAACTACTATAATACTGCTCCTATGTACAAGAATATAACTACTATAATACTGCTCCTATGTACAAGAATATAACTACTATAATACTGCCTCCTATATACAAGAATATAACTACTATAATACTGCTCCTATGTACAAGAATATAACTACTATAATACTGCCTCCTATATACAAGAATATAACTACTATAATACTGCTCCTATGTACAAGAATATAACTACTATAATACTACTCCTATGTACAAGAATATAACTACTATAATACTACTCCTATGTACAAGAATATAACTACTATAATACTGCTCCTATGTACAAGAATATAACTACTATAATACTACTCCTATGTACAAGAATATAACTACTATAATACTGCTCCTATGTACAGGAATATAACTACTATAATACTGCTCCTATGTACAAGGATATAACTACTATAATACTGCTCCTATGTACAGGAATATAACTACTATAATACTGCTCCTATGTACAGGAATATAACTACTATAATACTGCTCCTATGTACAAGGATATAACTACTATAATACTGCCTCCTATGTACAGGGATATAACTACTATAATACTGCTCCTATGTACAAGAATATAACTACTATAATACTGCTCCTATGTACAGGAATATAACTGCTATAATACTGCTCCTATGTACAGGAATATAACTACTATAATACTGCTCCTATGTACAAGAATATAACTACTATAATACTGCTCCTATGTACAGGAATATAACTGCTATAATACTGCTCCTATGTACAAGAATATAACTGCTATAATACTGCTCCTATGTACAAGAATATAACTACTATAATACTGCTCCTATGTACAAGAATATAACTACTATAATACTGCTCCTATGTACAGGAATATAACTGCTATAATACTGCTCCTATGTACAGGAATATAACTGCTATAATTCTGCCTCCTATGTACTTTTTTTCACTATTTCATATCATGGTGTTTTGCAGGTTTGCGGTGTCTTTAGTCCGGTCTGTGTCAGTATATTATGTAGCTGTTATGTTGGGAGTTCCGTTATACTACATCTATGTACATCTTCTATGTGTGGGTTTTGTTGTCTGTATTTCCAGTGATTTATATGGCGGTTCGGCGCTGACCGCTGTGCAGTAGACATGGGCGCTCTGCGTCCCCCCGCTCTATAGGTACAGATTCCTCCTGACATTCCCAGACGTTGACTTTCCGCCCCTCGCCGACCGCGGTTTTACTTTTGTCAGAATTGTCTATAAAACCTGCGACCCTGAGCGCTCTGCTAATGAAGAGCTGACGGAGCGCGATATCGACATCCATCGCCTCTTGTACAATTTGTATTTCTTCGGTTTTTCTTGGCCTGGCACCGCGCAGCGCTCGCCGAGGACTGTGGGGAAATTAGCGCGGTTTATATTGCTGTGTGCTTGATTTAGGCTGAGAATGTCGCTACCCCTCCCCCGCTGCGGATCAGGAGGTTCTCCCTCTGCTTTACCTTCATTTACAATGCAGACTGAGGTTCGGGCTGGAGACGCGGTGACCCCATTACTGTAAATGGGGTCACCTCTGGTGTGAGCAGAGCAGGACTAGAGATTGTGGACTGTGTCCTTAATACGATTTCTTGCGCCTTTTTGGCAGTCGTTGCGTCGCTGGTGACGCCTCCCCTCCCCCCCAGGGTTCCTGAATGTCCAACACCTCGTCACCTTCTGCTTGTTCCTGCGATGGAGCGCTCCGAATCCTTATAGAATTCAGGCTAGCCGCAGCCACCACTAGAGGGCGCTCCATGCATAGGGTTTTTACAGCACATTCTATGGTAACACCGTTTGCTGGGAGCTCCCTCTAGTGGTGGCTGCAGGTAGGCACAGTTATGTCATTGAGCTGTCTGACAATGCAGAGGATTTGGAGCTCTGTATCAGAACACTGAGGCTCCCCCGCCCCTTTAAGGATGACCTGCTTCAGTAAGTGATTGCCTTTCCTATATAATGTGATGAGGGCAGGCAGGTCCCATTGTAAACGGATTCAGTGCGGAGGGTTGGACCTGTTTAGATGACCGTTTGCTTTATGGAGTTGCTATTTGAGCAGTTTCCCAGTTCTGTATGGATGGTGCGTCCTGTGGCCGCTTCCTTGATTTCAGGTTATTATTGCTGCTGTTACTGCGAGGGAAGAACAATCAGCTGGGAACAGTATTGGTTTCCTCTAGAAGATAATGGGAGCAGTTGTTTTAGGCACTGCTATTTAAGCAATTTTCTTCAATATTGTAAACCTTCGATCAGTAGCTGATCCTGTAGAGTCTCGTTTTATAATTCTGCTCATGATGTGTTAATTAGAAGATTGTTTGCTAAAAAGCAGCTCGGAGGCGGGGCTTGGTATTCAGCCCCGCCCCTGCTTAACCTTCACTTGCTATCCTGCTGTGTGGCAAAGAGGTGTGTAGGATGCTGGGGCCCAAGTGCTGCCATTGTGGGATTGTATTGGATTAACCCTTTCACAGCCCTTCAGGTTGCTATCAGTTTCCTCTCGAAGATAATGGGAGCAGTTGTTTTAGGCGCTGCTATTCCGGAGCTGCTCCTGCAGATTCTCATTTATAACTCAGTGTGTGGCATTGCGGCTGGGCTCCATTGAAGTGACTGGCGCTGAGCTGCAGTACCGCGCACAACCTGCGTATTTGGAGGAAAGCAGCCATTTGAAAAAAAAATTGTTTTTTTACATCCCCTTTAGATGTTGAGGAGTTTTTCATCCTGTAGCTGAACTGTTGGTTAGAAAATCTTTGCACTCCTCGGTAAAACATCATTTACACGGTGCACGCCGCTCTCACGCTGTGCTCGCCGCTCTCACGCTGTGCAGGCCGCTCTCACGCTGTGCAGGCCGCTCTCACGCTGTGCAGGCCGCTCTCACGCTGTGCAGGCCGCTCTCACGCTGTGCACACGCGCCACTCACGCCCGCGCTGTGCACACGCGCCACTCACGCCCGCGCTGTGCACACGCGCCACTCACGCCCGCGCTGTGCACACGCGCCACTCACGCCCGCGCTGTGCACACGCGCCACTCACGCCCGCGCTGTGCACACGCGCCACTCACGCCCGCGCTGTGCACACGCGCCACTCACGCCCACGCTGTGCACACGCGCCACTCACGCCCACGCTGTGCACACGCGCCACTCACGCCCACGCTGTGCACACGCGCCACTCACGCCCACGCTGTGCACACGCGCCACTCACGCCCACGCTGTGCACACGCGCCACTCACGCCCACGCTGTGCACACGCGCCACTCACGCCCACGCTGTGCACACGCGCCACTCACGCCCACGCTGTGCACACGCGCCACTCACGCCCACGCTGTGCACACGCGCCACTCACGCCCACGCTGTGCACACGCGCCACTCACGCCCACGCTGTGCACACGCGCCACTCACGCCCACGCTGTGCACACGCGCCACTCACGCCCACGCTGTGCACACGCGCCACTCACGCCCACGCTGTGCACACGCGCCACTCACGCCCACGCTGTGCACACGCGCCACTCACGCCCACGCTGTGCACACGCGCCACTCACACACCACATGCATGTTCATTAAGTGTCTGTGTGCTGTCATCTGCAGCATGATGAGCTGTCAATCAGTGTAGAGCCCCGCCCACAGCGAGCAGCTCAGCATTGTACGCCCGGCCGGGATGCTCTGTGATCTCAGCAGTTTATTATAACGCTTGTATCTTGCCCCCCCCCCCCCTCCCCGATTTGTGGCCCCTGTGAATTGCCGCTGTCCTTTCCTCGGTCAGCCCCTCGTCCAGGAGTCGGCGTGTTTACCCATTTTTGCTCTCCTTTTCCTCCCCGACTATTACGTCTGCTAATCTTCCCTCGCTCCGGCTCTAATCACATTAGGGAATTGATCGCAGTTCAGCTGTATAATGCAAATATGCAATTTCAGTAAAAGGGGTAATCGCTTCTAGATGCTTGCCGCTGCTCCGTAATTGCTGCCGGTGCGTTTTAAAGGTGCAGTTAGAGTGCGGGGGTAATAAGCAGGAGGCACTCAGCTGTGTAATGGTCGGGTATGGGTGCAATTTAGGACTTCCCTTTAATAACCCACCGCCCCTTTACGTCTTTCCTGAGGCCGCGGATACAGGATGGGAACGAGACCGGAGATGTCGCCGCTCCTTCCCTCTGTGTGATCTTCTACCGATCATCAGTTACGCCATATTTCTTTACTCCAGTCACATCCAAAGCTGCATTCACAATTATGCTTTCCATTCTCTTAGGCTGCAGTACGGACCCCTACTTGTTCAGTATCTGTACACATCATGCTCTGCTGTGTTGCATTGTGGGAGATGTAGTGTTTACATCCGTCACTTGACCAGTAAGACCCACCTGGCAGCCTGCATTCTGCACACACCATCTCTGCAGCCCCCAAGCTCATACTGTACAGGCCTGCTGGTCAGCCCCTGCGGGTTCAGTGTCTGAGCTGCACTGCTGCATTGTGGGAGCTGCAGTCTCCGCATCTGCACTAGACCAGTGAGGCCCAGCGGGCAGCTTGGGTTCTGCGTGACCCAGGATCAGCACATCCATATGCCAAGTTTTCTGGCCAACCATAAAGAAGGGCACCCGCTCTCTGCCCTTGTGCCCATGGATCGGCAGTTTTGCATGTGGTCTGTGTTGTAGGCAGTGCTGCCTTATGCAATGCATTACATGTTAGGAATATGTCAGTCAACAGAATTGTGAGTACAGCTCTGGAGGTGACTGTAGTATAAGACCCCAGATCATTGCCTCTCTTCACCATGATCAGAAACAATCACCTAGATTGTATCTCGTAAAAACGAAGAACTCTATCAAAGTGCAATCCCTCCTTATTTAAAAAATACCTTTTATTTGATACGTTTAAAATATAACAAAAAATAACAAGCCTAAATTTATAGAAAACCTGGACCTCGGAGCGATCCGGATATGAACAGGCGGGTGCTATTTCCTCGCGGTTAGAAGACGCCTCTACCTTGATGTTCTGGGATGTGGGGCCACAATTCGTACTGTCCCTGTAACTCACCCTGCCTACAGGCAGAGCACCCACCCCGAGAGGGGCGACCCCCGCTCTCGGGGGCCAAACCCTTTCTGTAGCTGATCAAACCCTAATGACGAGATGAATCCTGTCCCATTGGTGTGTGTCCAAAACGTCCCGACGCTGCACTTCCCCAGTACGAAAACTGCTTCCTCGGGGGGGACACAAAAATCATAAAAAAAGTCTGTTCGGTGACCACTGAAGTATTGAGGCTGATGGATGTGGGCAGCATGTACGTCGCCTCCATATATACAGATACGTCTCCCTATAATGGGGAATAGACGCTGTTCCCGGCTCAGATAAGGGCGCCTTAAATACATGGGGTCTCATGAGGACCCTCCCCGTGTATGTGGTCCGGATAAGCAGTATACGGATTAGATACACGTTGGTACGTCTCATGTTAGACACAATTGTCATAGAAATATCTTAAAAATTACCCCCATGGACGTCTGGTTTCGATTAAATCAGACGATCAACGCCGCCGAGGAACGCAAATGTGCTCCACCGGCCAGTCAGGAGTTAGACACCCGCCGCTGTGGAACGCACATGCGTTGCATCAGCCATCCAGATATATATATACAATGCAGCATCCTGGAGCGCAGCGTGCTCCATTCACGTGGAACGCAAATGCACTCCCCATACAGGAAACCTAGAATGACATGTGTATTATGCCAAGGTACGCAATTTATAGGTGGGACCCGGGTGGGCTCCTCCGATGATTGTATTTAACCTCTAGATTCCTGGAATATAGGACCTGGGATGGGTCACTCCAGCTTGGTTATATAGATACAAATACCTGACCAATATGGAAATATGACCTGAAGGGGATGACGCGGCGCTGAAAGGAGGGTCCGAACAATGATACCTGCCCTATCTAATAAAGGGGATTATTCATTCAGTCTCCTACGATATCGACACAAATATGATAATCGTACAAATCGCTAAAACTAACAAGGGATCCGTTCTGATCTGATTTATCTTCGTTATGTTCATGTCCCAATCAGCGGACGGGGGAATAACGTGATAGAAAATCTACTGAAAGAAAGTTGCTGATTTGAACCCTCTGGGTACACTGCTCTCAGTCTGTAGGGCCATTAGGTCTCTGTAAGATCTTCTTGTCCCAATCCCCTTTCCGAGGAGAGGGACTGATCGCTTCTATTACCTGAAATCTAAGATCCCCCTGGATTTCCTTTATGATGTTGGAGCACATGATTCGCCATTGGGGTAAGTGGTCCCCAATCCTTCTCCTTGGTCACATTTTGTTTTACATACTGTGGACGAGGCGGTCTTTGATCTCCCCCTACGAAATGTGATCGCCGGTCTGGGGGTTAGATCCTGATCTAAGGATATCCCAGTGTTTCCTGAGAATCTCGTAGATTTCCTTATGTGCATTGTCAAATGTCCCTATACCTCTAGTCGAGTTTGGTTGCTTTAATAATTTCTCTGGGTTCCTTTCTATCCAGAGAGGGGAGGGTCTGTTGGGCTCCTGTGGGGGAGGGTCTGTGGGCTCCTGTGGGGGAGGGTCTGTTGGGCTCCTGTGGGGGAGGGTCTGTTGGGCTCCTGTGGGGGAGGGTCTGTTGGGCTCCTGTGGGGGAGGGTCTGTTGGGCTCCTGTGGGGGAGGGTCTGTTGGGCTCCTGTGGGGGAGCGTCTGTTGGGCTCCTGTGGGGGAGCGTCTGTTGGGCTCCTGTGGGGGAGGGTCTGTTGGGCTCCTGTGGGGGAGGGTCTGTTGGGCTCCTGTGGGGGAGGGTCTGTTGGGCTCCTGTGGGGGAGGGTCTGTTGGGCTCCTGTGGGGGAGGGTCTGTTGGGCTCCTGTGGGGGAGGGTCTGTTGGGCTCCTGTGGGGGAGGGTCTGTTGGGCTCCTGTGGGGGAGGGTCTGTTGGGCTCCTGTGGGGGGGGGTCTGTTGGGCTCCTGTGGGGGAGGGTCTGTTGGGCTCCTGTGGGGGAGGGTCTGTTGGGCTCCTGTGGGGGAGGGTCTGTTGGGCTCCTGTGGGGGAGGGTCTGTTGGGCTCCTGTGGGGGAGCGTCTGTTGGGCTCCTGTGGGGGAGGGTCTGTTGGGCTCCTGTGGGGGAGGGTCTGTTGGGCTCCTGTGGGGGAGCGTCTGTTGGGCTCCTCTGGGGGAGGGTCTGTTGGGCTCCTCTGGGGGAGGGTCTGTTGGGCTCCTCTGGGGGAGGGTCTGTTGGGCTCCTCTGGGGGAGGGTCTGTTGGGCTCCTCTGGGGGAGGGTCTGTTGGGCTCCTCTGGGGGAGGGTCTGTTGGGCTCCTCTGGGGGAGGGTCTGTTGGGCTCCTCTGGGGGAGGGTCTGTTGGGCTCCTGTGGCAGGTGGTATTCAGGAAATAATGTAGCACGATGAAACGTAATAATGTGAGGACAAATTCATTATGTGGGCGAAACTGTGTTCCCCTAGTTTCAAGATAGTATTGTACCGCTTTGAGACCCCATTCATGTGGTATCTTCTGTAGGGGGCTTCAGCATCGACCCCTCCACAGCAATACCCTGTGTCCAAGAGAAGATCCGTGGTGTCTCTAATATATGGTGGTAAAGAAGTCCCAAAGGAAGGCAGAATTGGGAGAGCGCCCCAGACCCGGTTGGTCTGCCCTTTTTGTGCCTCTTCATGTCCTGATCGCTCCATGGTCCAGGTTTTCTATAGGTTTAGGTTTGTTATAATTTTTGGTCATTAGGGGTATTTTCAATATCTTCACCATGATGCATAGATTTAACCTGTAAAATGATGATCATTAGTCTCTTCCAGTCTGGTTAATAATTGATGCGGCTCGTAACTTCCAGGAGCGCGGGGCGGGCAGCATGTGATTTTCTGGAAGCACTTCACATAAAAGTTCTTTTCTGAAAGTTCGAGTCCAGATTCTTGAGGAATCAGCACAAAGTACATTTCAAGCTGATGCATAATTAAAGGATTCTTATCGTGCAGTCAGCACTGCCTCCCTTTATCCAGTATTCATTATATTGAGGACCCCGTACCTTTAAGAGTCGGTTCAGTCAAGGTGAATTGTATCAAATATTCATTAAGGGGATACTTTGTTTGCAGAGGGGTCCTTGCAGGTCACAGGGCGTAGGTCATGGAGCACTACTTGCTCTGGTGCTTTGGGTTGTGCTGGGAGTTGTAGTTTTCCAGTTGCCAGAGACCTGGGAATCCTCTGTTTACTACCGAGCTATCCGGGGGCCCTATGGATGCAGCAAATGGAACCCTTCAACAATGTTCATCCTGTTCTTCCTGGTTCTTGACTATGTCAGATGTACAGTAAGGGCTTGAGAGGGCTGGAATCAGGGATAATGGGAGTGATACATTGGGTGTGATGAGACTATATTGTGAGCTCTTGGGGGCAGGTTGTGAATAAATACGTGCGGTATATGGCACCGTTCTATAAATCTCGGACTCCTTCCTCTTCTCCTGCGCAGTTATGCAGGAAATCGTCTAAATTTGCAGATTTACATTGTAACGGATCCCTGGCACCCCAACTGGGTACCCCCTCTTGACACCGTAACCACTGCCGACCCCACGGACCGCCGCAGCTTGGTCGGGGTCTCACCGTCTCCTACCCACCCTGGACCTACGACAAGGCTCCAGTGGGTGAACCTCTCTTCCTTCAGAGAGCGATGCAGGAACAGCTCTTCAGAGCGCCGGGATATAGCCGGGAGTATACAGCGTATAGCAATCCCCAGTGTAGATGCAGCCTTTCCCCCACACAGGAGACGAGGCTCTATGCTGAGGGTAAAGCAGGAACTGTTCAATGAGGGCTACATGTCAGCCTTTTATGCAGGTCTTCCAGCAAGGGACCCTCCCCCTGGGGACCTTGTGGAAGACTGAGACAGTTTATACATTAGCCAATCACACGCATTTACAGTATGGAAACACTCCCGGCAATTGTACACAACCCCCCCTCTGCCTGTGATACAATTAACAAACACAATGGGCTCTGCCTGTGATACAATTAACAAACACAATGGGCTCTGCCTGTGATACAATTAACAAACACAATGGGCTCTGCCTGTGATACAATTAATAAACACAATGGGCTCTGCCTGTGATACAATTAATAAACACAATGGGCTCTGCCTGTGATACAATTAACAAACACAATGGGCTCTGCCTGTGATACAATTAATAACCACAATGGGCTCTGCCTGTGATACAATTAATAAACACAATGGGCTCGGCCTGTGATACAATTAATAAACACAATGGGCTAACTTAATCACTCACAGGCAGAAAACACACATTTTTCCCAAAACACAGAAATCACCCCAAAGCCCCACATATCCCCATAATGTATACATCCCTGGATAGCTCTGATCTTGGCGAACAACCAGCAACTGCGGAACAAACAGACAAATCAGGTTTTATATAGTAATCCAAAGGCAGAAAGGTCTGCAACATACATTTTAAACTAAATTCTGTTTTTCGTTGCAGAAACCCCGCAGAAAGCTGAGGAGACCGCGGCGGAGCCCTTCACAGACTCCTCCCTCTTCGCACATTGGGGTCAGGACCTGAGCCCCGAGCAGCGGAGGATCGCCCTGAAGCAGTTCCAGTATTATGGTTACAACGCTTACCTGAGCGACCGGCTGCCCATGGACAGACCCCTGCCTGACCTGAGGCCTGCCGGGTGAGTGGCCACCTACCAGACCGCCCAGGGAGCCCCTGTATCTCAGCAGGCGGTATCACACAGGATAGGATTAGATACACAGCTCAGCAGACAGTATCACACAGGACAGGATTAGATACACAGCTCAGCAGACAGTATCACACAGGATAGGATTAGATACACAGCTCAGCAGACAGTATCACACAGGATAGGATTAGATACACAGCTCAGCAGGCAGTATCACACAGGATAGGATTAGATACACAGCTCAGCAGACAGTATCACACAGGATAGGATTAGATACACAGCTCAGCAGGCAGTATCACACAGGATAGGATTAGATACACAGCTCAGCAGGCAGTATCACACAGGATAGGATTAGATACACAGCTCAGCAGACAGTATCACACAGGATAGGATTAGATACACAGCTCAGCAGACAGTATCACACAGGATAGGATTAGATACGCAGCTCAGCAGACAGTATCACACAGGATAGGATTAGATACACTGCTCAGCAGACTGTATCACACAGGATAGGATTAGATACACAGCTCAGCAGACTGTATCACACAGGATAGGATTAGATACACTGCTCAGCAGACTGTATCACACAGGATAGGATTAGATACACTGCTCAACAGACAGTTTCACACAGGATTAGATACACAGCTCAGCAGACAGTATCACACAGGATAGGATTAGATACACTGCTCAGCAGACTGTATCACACAGGATAGGATTAGATACACTGCTCAACAGACAGTTTCACACAGGATAGGATTAGATACGCAGCTCAGCAGACAGTATCACACAGGATAGGATTAGATACACTGCTCAGCAGGCAGTATCACACAGGATAGGATTAGATACACTGCTCAGCAGACTGTATCACACAGGATAGGATTAGATACACAGCTCAGCAGGCAGTATCACACAGGATAGGATTAGATACACAGCTCAGGACACAGTATCACACAGGATAGGATTAGATACACAGCTCAGGACACAGTATCACACAGGATAGGATTAGATACACAGCTCAGCAGACAGTATCACACAGGACAGGATTAGATACACCGCTCAGCAGACAGTATCACACATGACAGGATTAGATACACCGCTCAGCAGACAGTATCACACAGGATAGGATTAGATACACAGCTCAGCAGACTGTATCACACAGGATAGGATTAGATACACAGCTCAGCAGACAGTATCACACAGGAGAGGATTAGATACACAGCTCAGCAGGAAGTATCACACAGGACAGGATTAGATACACAGCTCAGCAGGCAGTATCACACAGGATAGGATTAGATACACAGTTCAGCAGGCAGTATCACACAGGATAGGATTAGATACACAGTTCAGCAGGCAGTATCACACAGGATAGGATTAGATACACAGTTCAGCAGGCAGTATCACACAGGATAGGATTAGATGCACAGCTCAGCAGGCAGTATCACACAGGATAGGATGAGATACACAGCTCAGCAGACTGTATCACACAGGATAGGATTAGATACACTGCTCAGCAGACAGTATCACACAGGATTAGATACACAGGTCAGCAGACAGTATCACACAGGATAGGATTAGATACACAGCTCAGCAGACAGTATCACACAGGATAGGATTAGATACACAGCTCAGCAGACAGTATCACACAGGATTAGATACACAGGTCAGCAGACAGTATCACACAGGATTAGATACACAGGTCAGCAGACAGTATCACACAGGATAGGATTAGATACACAGCTCAGCAGATGGTATCACACAGGATTAGATACACAGGTCAGCAGGCAGTATCACATAGGATTAGATACACAGCTCAGCAGACTGTATCACACAGGATAGGATTAGATACACAGCTCAGCAGACAGTATCACACAGGATAGGATTAGATACACAGCTCAGCAGACAGTATCACACAGGATAGGATTAGATACACCGCTCAGCAGACAGTATCACACAGGATAGGATTAGATACACAGCTCAGCAGACAGTATCACACAGGATTAGATACACAGGTCAGCAGACAGTATCACACAGGATAGGATTAGATACACAGCTCAGCAGACAGTATCACACAGGATTAGATACACAGGTCAGCAGACAGTATCACACAGGATAGGATTAGATACACAGCTCAGCAGACAGTATCACACAGGATTAGATACATAGCTCAGCAGACGGTATCACACAGGATTAGATACACAGGTCAGCAGACAGTATCACACAGGATAGGATTAGATACACAGCTCAGCAGGCAGTATCACACGTGGTAGGATTAGATACACAGCTCAGCAGGCAGTATCACACATGGTAGGATTAGATACACAGCTCAGCAGACATTATCACACAGGATAGGATTAGATACACAGCTCAGCAGACAGTATCACACAGGATAGGATTAGATACACCGCTCAGCAGACAGTATCACACATGGTAGGATTAGATACACAGCTCAGCAGACAGTATCACACAGGATAGGATTAGATACACAGCTCAGCAGACAGTATCACACAGGATAGGATTAGATACACCGCTCAGCAGACAGTATCACACAGGATAGGATTAGATACACAGCTCAGCAGACAGTATCACACAGGATTAGATACACAGGTCAGCAGACAGTATCACACAGGATAGGATTAGATACACAGCTCAGCAGACAGTATCACACAGGATAGGATTAGATACACAGCTCAGCAGGCAGTATCACACAGGATAGGATTAGATACACAGCTCAGCAGACATTATCACACAGGATAGGATTAGATACACAGCTCAGCAGACAGTATCACACAGGATAGGATTAGATACACAGCTCAGCAGACAGTATCACACAGGATAGGATTAGATACACAGCTCAGCGGGCAGTATCACACAGGATAGGATTAGATACACAGCTCAGCAGACAGTATCACACAGGATAGGATTAGATACACAGCTCAGCAGACAGTATCACACAGGATTAGATACACAGCTCAGCAGACAGTATCACACAGGATTAGATACACAGCTCAGCAGACAGTATCACACAGGATTAGATACACAGCTCAGCAGACCGTATCACACAGGATTAGATACACAGCTCAGCAGACAGTATCACACAGGATAGGATTAGATACACCGCTCAGCAGACAGTATCACACAGGATAGGATTAGATACACAGCTCAGCAGACAGTATCACACAGGATTAGATACACAGGTCAGCAGACAGTATCACACAGGATAGGATTAGATACACAGCTCAGCAGACAGTATCACACAGGATAGGATTAGATACACAGCTCAGCAGGCAGTATCACACAGGATAGGATTAGATACACAGCTCAGCAGACATTATCACACAGGATAGGATTAGATACACAGCTCAGCAGACAGTATCACACAGGATAGGATTAGATACACCGCTCAGCAGACAGTATCACACAGGATAGGATTAGATACACAGCTCAGCAGACAGTATCACACAGGATTAGATACACAGCTCAGCAGACAGTATCACACAGGATTAGATACACAGCTCAGCAGACAGTATCACACAGGATTAGATACACAGCTCAGCAGACCGTATCACACAGGATTAGATACACAGCTCAGCAGACAGTATCACACAGGATAGGATTAGATACACAGCTCAGCAGACAGTATCACACAGGACAGGATTAGATACACAGCTCAGCAGACAGTATCACACAGGATAGGATTAGATACACAGCTCAGCAGACAGTATCACACAGGACAGGATTAGATACACAGCTCAGCAGACAGTATCACACAGGACAGGATTAGATACACAGCTCAGCAATCAGTGGGGGCCCTCTTCGTCAGGTGCGATGTCCTCATACAGTTCATGCGCTGCCGCGTCCATTGCCCAGGTGATACCGCTCTGGATCCAGGGTCCTCCTTTTGTTCCTGCCCAAGCGCCCGCTGGCTGTGCAGACCCCTGATATCACATGGACAGAAGGGCAGGACTTGCCGCACCGTTCTTACCGCACCCTGAGGATATGACACCAGGCGCTGCCGCCGACCTTCTCTCCGTTATACAAGGCTTAGATACAACACTTCAGCCTACAGTATCAAACGT